>NC_081184.1:90466938-90647191 GCF_029867415.1 Vicia villosa
GCAGTGGCGCAGTTAATCACAACCAGCCAGGCAAATCCCAAGAGTAGACTTGGAAACCAAGATTAGAGGGCCTTCACCGGGAAGACATCCTCCATCCTATCTTATGTTGCACTCAAATCCGGGTATAGGATTTCTCACCACAAGGGGGAATCAAGCCCTTTCCCGATACAGAATAAACAAAGTAAACAAATATAAATGCAACAAACACATGATATGACACAGAGGTTAGGCAGGACCTCTCTTGTTTGAGGGGGAATTTGGCATCCCTAATTCCTCATTGGGGCTGGACCAGCAACAGGTCAACCATTGGTTTGGATGAAAAACCAAGGTTTTTAACACTTATATCCCCAGCAGAGTCGCCATTTTTTCTGTGGTGTCGTTTTCTTTTACCTCCCCGTTTCACTTGGGAGGACGGCACGCTAAACCCTTCACGCGAAATTTGGAAGGAGAATGCGCCCGTGGTGGGATGAATTTTATTTCAGTTCTTCCTGAGATATCACACGAACTTTCTTATTGGTCCTACGAGTAGGAAAGGGAAAAAAAGATCTCAACTAAACCCTAGGAGTTTGCTAAGTGTGGGGATTTCACCTAGACTAGAAATTCTGGAGTCCGGGAGGTCGGTTATACATAGGGAAGTGTTTAAACACCCTACATATCTGTAGTACTCTACAGGAACCTTCTCTGTGTCATTGTGTTTGTGTTTATTGCTAATGATTGGGAAATTTTCTCCTTTGTGTTAGGAGAAGGAATTGATTTGATTTGAAAAGACAGACAGACTGACTGACTATTTTTGGTATTTTATTAGCTCGCTGAGATTCCTTGTGAACCTCATGCCTACATATCCCTAGTGGAAGTCAGAGCTTAATGTAGTTCGGGGAACTAACTAGGGAAATTAATTGTTTTTGGGTGCCTTGCTTGAAGCTCAAGGTTGAAGCTTGGAATTAAATCTCTGTTTACAGTAAAGAGACATGAAATCATCTCTACAGAGAGGTATTTGTACTATTCTACCACAAACATTTAAAGGAGTGACAGAATAACTGAATTCATTTCATTCAAGAGGGGGACCTTACTTGTGTATGTGCAAGTATACCAGTCAAATGCCTCTTAAATGAAAGAAAGATGCTCATCCAAATTAGGGAAAGTTACCACATGTCTGGGTTTTACTGCCAGCTCATGCCTTTCAAAATCCTAAATGGGAGACTTGATTAAAATTGAAATGAAATGTTTGTTTGTTTGAATGTGGTAGAGTAGTAAAAATATCTCTCTATAGAGATAAGCTATGTCTATCTACTGTATAAAAGATTTGACTTTAGCTGACTTGTATGAGGCCCAAACTTGAGGCTTTTTGATTGATTAATTAATATTATTGACTCTGGGAGATGACTCCACTGGGGATTAATTACAGGGTATTTTTGTGTTCTGTACAAAGCCCAGAATTGAGGCTGACTCTACTTAGGGAGACTCTATTTGTGTGCCTTGTACAAAGCCCAAGGTTGTGGCTAACTGTTGAGGATAATTGAATTTTTAAGACTATGAATGACTCTATTTTATGTGCCCTGTACAAAGCCCAAGGTTGTGGCTGACTGTTGCTAGGGAAAACATTATTTTCTGCCTTGTACAAAGCCCAAGGTTGTGGCGGACTCTTAAATGAATTAAGTATGGATGACTATATGGGGAAAGATCCTAAGTGTTTGGAATCTTTGACACATGAAAAAATATGGTTTATCTGCCTTGTACAAAGCCCAAGGTTGTGGCTACTGAGTGATGAAGAACTCACTGGGGAGACTCTATTATCTGCCTTGTACAATGCCCAAGGTTGAGGCTGACTCTTGACAGGGGAGTTTTATTGTTTGGGTGCCTTGTATGAAGCCCAAGGTTGAGGCTAACTGTTTTTGTTGGTTTTGACTCTACTGAGGAGATTTTATTTATTAAAAGACTGTTTTTCTTTGGAAGCTAACCCTTTCCAGGGATTTTGACTCAGCTGGAGAAATTATTTGGTAAAAGACCGACTTTATCATGTTTTTTTGGAGGCTGACCCTTTCCAGGGGTTTTGACTCTTTTGGGGAAATTATCTCCTAAGAGAATGAAATTATTGATTTTGACATTTAATAATTGACTTTGGAGGCTAACCCTTTCCAGGGATTTATATTAAAAATGAAAGAATGTGTGGAAGCTAACCCTTTCCAGGGATTTTGAAATGGAGGTTGATTTTAATTGACTTTGGAGGCTAACCCTTTCCAGGGGTTTTGTTCGAAATGAATGGCAGAAAGATTATCTAATGGAGACTTCTTGTTTAAAGCCCAAGATGAAGGCTGACTCAATGCTGAGGATGACCCAAAGCATGGATCCTAGACTCTGCTAAGGAAGATTGATGAAGATAAGGGTGACAGAGACTGTCCATGTCTCTCATTCCAAAAGGTGTACTCAATGCAAAATTGAGACAAACTTAGCTTGTTTAAAGTCTGGTTTAAATGGGAAGAAACTCACCAGGGTAGGCTAAAAGGTGGCTAAAGACCTGTTCCTATGTTTATAAGAAACCTGATGGGTCCTTGTATACAAGCTCAAGAGGAAGCTGGAAATGCTTTTAAGAAGCCTGTGGGTCCTTGTACAAAGCCCAAGAGGAGGCTAATCGAGGGTCCTTGTTATAGCACAAGAGAAAGCTATGTAGTTTTGAACTTATTTTGGCTCTAAGCAAATGGGTAAGAGGTTTCACCGGGAATAATTCCTCTTTGGGTGGATGTGTCCTATTATTTGGATTCTAAGGTTTTTGCCAAGATGTTTCACCGGGAATAATTCATCTTGGGCGTTTGAACTACAGATCTCTAATTAGGAAAGAGCCTTCACCGGGAAGACATTCTCAATCCTAGGCCATATTCCTATAATATATATATATAGTTTAACTGTCCTAAGGTTTATACTCAAACGTAGTTCTAAACTAATATATGCACAATTTATATTTGACAGTAATTTAAATAAAGACTGTAAATTGAAAGCTTGTAAAGCCTAACCTGGATGGAGTGGAGGCCATTGAAGAAGTATGTACAGAGCCTCAACAGTAATTTTTGTTGTTTTGTTGATAACAGTTGAATATATATATGATAAACAGTTAATGGTTTTTGAAAACAGAAGAAGTGAAGATGGACAAAGGTCACATAGGTATCTGAAGAGTTTCACCGGGAATAATGCCCTTCAAATACCAGAAGAATGTTTTGAAAACAGAAAGAAGATTTTGAAAATACAGTTTTGAAAACAAGCTAAGAAGAGAAGGTTTTTGGGACTTACACTCTATTAGAGGCCCAGTACTTTACAGTACTGGTGTAAAAGCAATTTGAAAATGATTTGGAATGATACAAGGTTTTGTTGTTTGAAAACCTTATCATCCGTTTAATCAGAGATTGAAAACAGTTTTGAGAATTGACAAAAGTCAACTTAATTAGAGTAAAAATAAAGATTTTTTACTTAATTAAGACCTAAACAATTAGGGTTTTATCATAAACTTTATTTACAAAATAATTTAGGTTAAAACAAAGTGAAAATATGTATTAAAGTATTTAAGAAAACACCTAAAACATACTATTTTAAACCTAATAAAAATACATGAAATAAATAATATTTTTATGATTTTTTTTGATTATACACAAAGTAGGTATATTAAATAGCAAGTGTGTGAAAAATGAAGTGAAAATGATTTAATTTGATAAGTTTATGGATTGTGTGAAGTTTGTATAAAAAAAAAAAGAATGAAAATGGATGCTAAAAAATTGGTTTGGCCCTAGAGAGGTTCGAACCCACGCCCTCCATGATCACATTTCAAAACTTAACCAACTGAGCTGCGCGCGCAGCTTGTTAACTATATACACTCAATATATTATATTTTCAGATAAGCCAGGAAATTCAAATTTTACGCGCGCCATGTTCATCTTCTTCCTCGAGCTTCAGATTTTCAAATTCCTAACTCTCTGGTTTCTCAACTAAATGGTATGATGTAAACATCAATCTCACTCGTTTTTGGACAAGGAACATGATTATGGGCTCAGAATTCATTTATTCTAAGTGTAACTAACGAATTTCATTATGAACACGAAGAACACATAAACCCTAATTTTAAAATTAAATGATGCACAAGATGAATAAATGAATGATGATAGAGGGTTTTCAATCCTCTGATGATGCTGAACAAGATAGAATCGAGCTTTACCACAAAGAGTGCTTAAATTAAAGAGGTGGAGTTCAGAAACTTACCTCTGAAAATGGAGGTCGTGAGGATGATGGAGAGCACCTGGGCTTGAATGAATGATCTCAATAGCTTCCCTGAGACTCAATGATGCTAACTGAATGCTTATTGCAACCTGAATCCTTCTGAATTGTTCTATGGACCTCCCTCGATTTCAGCTTCAAGTGAACATGGAGGGTGTTGATTCTTGAGTTACAGATGAGCTGCAGCCATCTGGTTAGCTTCACTATGACCTGAGGAGTGTGCCTGGATGATTGGCTTGGCTTGGAACCTCCTGAATTACTCCATGGACCTCCAACTGCAAATGCTCCAAAGTGAGAGCAACAATGGTGTTCCTCCACTTACAGAAGTGATCCAGGTGCTTGGATCACCTCAAATGACCTCCCTTGAGATGTTAGAATGTTCACTTCCCAAAGATGAGCTCTGGTTTGAAGAAATCGATTCTTCTTGCCAAAGAACTTTGAAAAATAATGAACATGAGAAGAGAAAGAGAAAGCAAGGAATATGGTTGCTTTGGTGTGTTTTTGAATGAGGAATGCATCTGTATTTATAGGCAAATGGATCAGTATAGCTGCAGAGGAGTGAGCTTCCTTAGTGAAGTTGATTTGCTTTCTTAGCCATGAAGGAAGTTTGCAAGTATCTCTTATGCAATGATGAGAATTTTGATTCCATTTGATCAATCCCCCTAGCCCTCGATTTTGTTTAATCTTAGGGGACAATTCTGAGCCAGAAATGAGCTCTAATTGGTTGGTGAGAAGATTCCTTGGGTGATTCATCAATTTGCCATAAATTCACAAATGTAATCATTACATAATCACATGTTCTTGTTTTTTAGAATCTTCTTCAATTCTTATGGCATGGTGAAAATGAATGCATGGCATGGTTTCAGATGTGTTATGGGTCGTGTAGCATCCATTCATGAAGCAAAATGCACAAAATTGCAAAGTTCCAATTTGCACATGACCTATAATTTTACTTCGTGAGGCCAACTTTGAACAAGCATAACTCCTAGCTCAAATTGAATTTGGAGAAGGTTGAACACAATTTGGAAAGCCCTAAACATCTACTTCAAATCATTAGTTTATGTCTTCTTCAGAATCATTTGGGAAATTTGTGAAAAATGAGCCCAAAGTTGGATGAAAACTAGGTTAAAACACTTAGAAAAATTTCTGTGTTTATGACCTAAACTTCAAAATTTCCAAAACTTCATAAATGGTTGATCTTTTGAAAAAAGTTCCCTTGTAAGATGTTGTTTTATTTTGCAAGATCTACAACTTTCATGTTGGAAGTTTTTTGAGTTGTGTAGGTGAAATTTTGAGTTCTCACAATGCCCTCAAAAACCCTAATTCCCGACTTTTTGCTCCTTGATGAATTTCTTTGAATTTCTTTGGTCAAATGACTTTGACATCCATATATTGATGATATTGATCTTTGAAAGTCATTTTTTGACCAAAAATCTTAAAAGTCAATGATGATCCCACACAGTTGACTTTTCCTGACAAAGTGAATTTTTGGGCTTTTGTGTAGAAACAAGATCTTTTCCTCAAATGAATGATGTAAATGGATTATATTAAGGTAGTAGAGATTCTTGAATCATGTCTTGAGTTTTTGATCCATGCCCTGATTAAAAGTCAACTATCTTGGTGAATTAGGTCAAAAACCCTAATTGTCGACCAGAGGACAATGATGAGTGTAGACTTTGAACTGAGGTGTAATGTCCAGTGGATCTTGTCATATGAGTTATTTGAAGATGATTGATGTCTTTGAATGGTTTCCTGGGGCTTTTTAGGGTTTCCCAAATGTGATCCCTGATTTCAGTCTTTGATTAGGCTCAAAACCCTAGTTTGGTGACCTGAGTAAACCTGTACTCAGATGACTGGATGTCTAATCAATCATAGATGAGAAAAATGAAGTCCTTGAGCCCCATGATTGTATTAGGGACTCATCCTTGTATTGATTGATCCTTTGCCTGAGCTTTCTTATCTTTGAGCATCCTCGATTAGATACCAGATGGAGAAGTAACTGCTCTGGAAACTTGTCTTGACCTGATGAAAAATCCTGAAGATATGCCATCTCAGGGGGGTCAAAAATTAGGGTATGACACACATTCTCTTATAAATACATTTATTATTCTAAATCTACAGGCTCTTCATACATATCATTATCATCATTTGATGTGATACTATCCTCAGACCCAACGCCTTCGTGCTCTTCATTCACATTATCTTCAACCAACAATATAGAAGCATCAACTTCATACCCCTCATTTGATATATCAGACAAATTGGTAATTTGCTCAACTGCAATGACATCATTAATTGGTCCAACTTCATCAACTTGGTAAGCAAGATCTTCCACTAGATCGTCAGTTTCAATGGTGCCTATTGGTTTTGTTTTTATAACAACAGACAACCCTCGCTTACGTGGCACAAATGAAGGATAAGGAACATAATAAACTTGCCTAACAAGATGTGAAATTATGAAAGGGTCGTACTCTTTGTACCTTCGCTCCATTTTAATCTCAACAGTACCATATGTCTTGTCTATTTTTGTGCCTCTAGTTGGATCATACCATTCGCAGTAAAACAAGACAACTTTATTCTCCGAGTCCAAGTAATTGTATACCAACTCGTAGATATGTTTAACAAAGCCATAGAAATCATCTTCACCCCCATCTGTAACTCCTTTTACGAATACACCACTGTTTTTTGTTTTTTTCCCTTCAGTCCAAGTCTCAGTGTGAAATTTATATCCGTTCACGAAGTATGTGTGCCATTCGTTTGCGCTTAGAATAGGGCCTTCACACAAATTTCTCAAATGGAGTATTTCTGGTGTCGGTGTAACAATGCATGACAATCTATCCTTGAACCAAGATGGAAATTGTGCATGAATGACACTGGATGTTTGTTGTACACCGGTGCTTTGAAAATAGATGTTGTTAAATTCCCTATAAAAAAACACACTATAAGTTTCAAGGCAATAATATTTACACACTATAGATAAAATAATAGTTGGGTATACTTACTCAAGATACGGTTTAACTTCGACGCAGTTGATCAACACATGAACATGTGCGGATTGCATTTCTTGTTGGGTCAACCAATGAACACCTTTCTTTCCAGATGGACGACCTGGAAGCCCAAAGACTGATAAGGTGAATTGGCTTCTTTCGTTAACATTTACGGGATTCCTTATGATTCTTGGGGTTAACATCAAGCTGTTGAAATAGTGACTGCAAAAATGTGATGTCTCCCGATGCAAGTAATGTGAACATATGGATCCTTCAACTCTAGCTTTATTTTTCACGGATCTCTTAGAATCACCCATAAACCTTTCAAATGGATACATCCACCTATAATGAACAGGTCCTCCAAGATAAGCTTCGTATGCAAGATGCACAGGTAGATGTTCCATGGAGTCAAAAAATCCAGGAGGAAATATTTGTTCCAACTTACAGAGAATGATTGGAATATTTTGGTCCAACTTAATGATATCATCCACTCTTAAAGTTGAGGCACAAATATCTCTAAAAAATTGACTGATTTCAGTCAGTAGATTAAGCACATGTTTTGGTAGAGAACCAAACGCAATTGGCAGCAATTGTTCCATAAATATGTGGCAATCATGACTTTTCATGCCATGCAACTTCCCAGTGTTAGCGTCGACACACCTTGCTAAGTTTGAAGAATATCTGTCGGGCATTCTCCATTCTTTTAACCATCTACAAACTGCTTTAGCTTCTTGTGAAGTCAGAGTGTAACAAGCCTTGGGTTTTAATAATTTTCCATTCGGTTGAGGCTTCAACTCCAACTCTTTTCGATTACACCATTTTTTCATGTCATGTCTCGCCTTCTCATTATCCTTTGTTTTGTCTTTAACATCCATCACTGTGTTAAATATATTATCAAAAAAATTCTTCTCAATGTGCATAACATCTAGATTATGGCGTAACAAATTATCTTTCCAATACGGGAGGTCCCAAAATATACTTCTTTTTGTCCAATTGTGTTCGACCCCGTATCTGGGAATTCTACATGCTTTACCCGTATCTGTGAATTTTGGGTGGTGACAAACTTGTTCCCATACTGCACCCGGTGACAGTCGAGGCGGAGGAAGATCTTTTACCACTTTGTCTTTTTTGAAATCTGTCTTATTTCTTCTATAGGTATGATTTATTGGTAGGAATCGGCGATGACAATAAAACCACGAGCTCTTCCCCCCTTTCTCTAACGTAAACGCCGTAGAGCTTCCCATGCAATGCAGACAACCCATTTTTCCATGTGTACCCCAACCAGACAACATGCCATATGCTGGAAAGTCGTTAATCGTCCACATCAAGGTTGCTCGCTGTAACACCCGTATAATTTTAATATTAATTTAATTGGATTATTGAATTAATAATTAGAATTATTGGGGGTTTTGTGAAAATAATGGTTTATGGCATTTGGGCCATATGAGTAATTAGTAAAAGAGGGAGGGTAATTTTATAATCCTTTTTACTAAATTATTATATTATTTTCATAAACATTTGGAACCGGGAAGGAAGAAAGAACGTGAAAGAACGAAGGCTGAGAACACGAGGAACTGAAGGAGATCTGTAGAGGGAGAGACCAAAGATCAAGAATTCTTATCTGAGGTAAGGGGGGACTCTCCGTTTAATCTCTATTATCGTGTTATGAGTAGTAATGTGGATTAGGACTATTATTTGGTTGATTGATTCCAAATTCTGAGACATTCATCTGTGTTCATCATTTGGGTTTGAACTGTAATCCCTAATAACTGATAGATTAGGATATGATGAATAGAATTGGTTAGAGAATCATATGCTATTGTTTGTAGATGTATTCGTACACTGTTAGATGCATTTTTCTGGTTTTTGGACTCGAATTCGTGGACTGGTATGAGTAGAAACGAATGGGTTTTGGTCTGATACGAATTCTGCAGGTTACTGGGCATTTCTGGTGTTTCGCGTATGAAACAGTGCCATACGCGTATGGAATGAGGCTGATACGCGTATGGGGGACACTCCCAAGGGGCTATACGCGTATGATACGCAGTTGCCCTGTCCCAAGAGCCATGTACTGGTGTTTTGCGTATGAGAGCGTATGGGGATGCTCATACGCGTATGGAATTTTGGAAGGAGGAAAATGATTCTGGTGATACGCGTATGGCGAGGCTGATACGCGTATGAGTTGGTTCTAGGCCATTTTGAATTCGGGTGAAACGCGCATGATACGCGTATGAGGCAAGGTGATACGCGTATGGACGCGTATGGATCATATGATACGCGTATGGCGTGCTGTGTGTGAAATTTCTGTTTTGTGTTTTTCTGGAAAGTTCGATGATGTGTAACTTTCGGTTGGTATGCCTGTTTGTGTACTGTGTGGTACTGTGTAAGCCTTGTGATGTGATTCTGTGGTTTACTGATGATTGATTATGTTGAATGATGTGATGTATATATGAACATGCTTATTATTGATGATGATGATGATGAAATGAGTATAGATGATGCTACTCATAGATTGGTAATGCTGGAAGTATGTTATATATATGTTGCATGCATTCATGAACATGAGCTGAATCCTATATGATGAGAGGATTCAGCGAGGGGCAGAATTCCCATTGTGTGGAATTTGTGCTGGCAGGGCCGTTTCTGAATTGATGATAGATCGGTCGGTGGATGATTCCACTGGTGATGATTGGTACCACATGCATAGTGTCAGTTTCATACATGTGCATGATTTGTTATAGCATGATTATATATGTTGTGTGTTGATTACCTGTTTATCTGTGGATATATGAATGGTGATTGTCTGAATATGAAACGATTGGGTGAATGATATAACTATGATATGTTATTATTTATGATGTGATAACATTGGTTAACTGTGATGAGACTCACCCTTACTTGTTGTCATTTTCAGATTGAGGATAGCGGCGCGACTTGGTGAGGATTAGCTCAAAAGTCGGTTTTCAGTTATAGTGTCGGTGTCATGCTCTGGTAGATGTAACACTGGGAACACGTTTGTCTTTGAGTTGGTTATAACTCTAATTGGTTGTTGATTGAGTCAGATACATTATGAGGAATGTTGAATCTGTGTGTTTCAATTCCGCTGTGTAAAACATGATTTATTTAATGAGTTATAAATTCAGTTGTTTTCAGTGGATGCATGACTATACTGACGTGGTGTTTTTATTATTTTACGAATTGTGATACCCCTTGCATGCCTACTCTGATTTATTAATTGTTTAATTGCCGCGGGTTATTAGAGGGGTGTTACAATTAGTGGTATCAGAGCATAGTCGGTCGTTGTGACCAGAGTCTTAGTGTCAGTCCTTTTGTGTATGCGACTAATACGAGCTATTTGTCGATACTTTGTTCTGATTAGGTTGTTTGTGTTAAGCAGAACAATGGCTGGAAGAGGAGGAAGAAACGACGATGCACTCGCTGAGGCTCTGGGCATGATTGCTGGTGTGCTTGGAGGAGGGACTGTAGGAGCAGGGATCGGTGCTGATAGGCAACTGGGGAATTTTCAGAGAAACAATCCTCCAATGTTCAAAGGCACGCATGATCCAGAGGGTGCTCGGAAATGGCTCAAGGAGGTCGAGAGGATTTTCCGAGTCATTGACTGCACTGAGAACCTCAAGGTGAGGTTTGGCACTCACATGTTATCTGAGGAAGCTGATGACTGGTGGTTGTCAACTAAAGCTGAGCTGGATGCTGGTAATACAGCAATTACCTGGGCTGTATTCAGGAGGGAATTTCTGAGGAGGTATTTTCCTGAGGATGTCAGGGGAAGAAAGGAAGTGGAATTTCTGGCACTGGTTCAAGGCAATATGTCAGTACCGGAATATGCTGCCAAGTTTGTGGAACTGGCAAGGTATTATGTGCACTACAATGATGACGAAGCCAGTGAGTTCTCGAAATGTGTCAAATTTGAGAATGGTCTTCGTGATGAGATCAAGCAGGGTATCAGATACCAGAGGATCCGGAGGTTTGTTGACCTGGTGGATTGTAGCAGGATTTTTGAGGAAGATAGCATCAAGCTGAAGTCATCTCACTCTCGCGAGTTAGTTGACAGAAAGGGTAAGAAGCCTATGGATAGAGGTAAGCCATATAGTAGAGGTAAACCTGTTGATTGGAAGAAACCCAGTGGGGGAGATTCCAGTGCTCGTATCAGGTGTTACAATTGTGGTGAGATGGGACATCGTAGGAATGAATGCAAGGTTGATCAGAGGAAGTGTTACAAGTGTGACCAAGTGGGTCATATTGCTGCTGACTGCAAGAAGAGGATTGTGACTTGTTTCAACTGTGGAGAAGAAGGTCACATCAGTCCTAATTGTCCTAAGCCAAAGAAGAACCAGTCAGGAGGAAAGGTTTTTGCTTTGACCGGGTCAGAGACTACTCCAGAGGACAGGTTGATTAAAGGTACGTGTTTCATTCATGGCACACCTTTAGTTGCAATTATTGATACTGGAGCAACTCATTCTTTTATTTCCTTGGATTGTGCTATGAGGTTGAATCTAGAGATATCTGATATAAATGGAAGTATGGTTATTGACACTCCTGCGTCGGGTTCAGTAACTACTTCGTCTGCATGCCTGAATTGTCCGGTTGACATTTTTGGTAGAGAATTCGGGATGGACTTAGTGTGCCTTCCGTTGAAAGAACTTGATGTAATCCTGGGAATGAACTGGTTGGAATTCAACCGTGTTCATATCAATTGTTTTACAAAGACAGTAATCTTTCCTGAAGAGGTTAGTAATGATAATCTGGAGATGACAGCTAGACAAGTGAATGAGGCTATCTGTGATGGTGCAACTGTGTTTATGTTGTTTGCATTGATGAAAGTGAAAGAGAAAGTGGCGAGAGGCGAATTGCCTGTGGTGTGTGAGTTTCCAGAAGTCTTCCCAGAAGATGTGAATGAATTACCACCGGAAAGAGAAGTGGAGTTTTCTATTGAATTGGTTCCGGGAACTAGTCCAGTGTCGATGGCACCGTACCGTATGTCACCGTCTGAATTGGCTGAACTAAAGAAGCAGTTAGAGGAATTGCTTGAGAAGAAATTTATTCGTCCTAGTGTTTCGCCGTGGGGTGCGCCTGTGTTACTGGTGAAGAAGAAAGAGGGTTCAATGAGGTTGTGTGTAGATTACAGACAATTGAACAAGGTTACTATCAAGAATCGGTATCCATTACCGAGGATCGATGATTTGATGGATCAACTGGTTGGAGCACGTGTATTTAGTAAGATTGATCTGAGGTCTGGGTATCATCAGATACGTGTGAAAGATGACGATATTCAGAAGACTGCTTTTAGAACGAGGTATGGGCATTATGAGTATTCTGTAATGCCGTTTGGGGTTACTAATGCACCTGGTGTTTTTATGGAATATATGAACAGGATTTTTCATCCGTATCTCGATAAGTTCGTGGTGGTATTTATAGATGACATTCTGATATATTCTAAGAATGAGGAAGAACACGCAGAGCATCTCAGAACTGTGTTAGAATTGTTGAAAGAGAAGCAACTTTTTGCCAAACTGTCGAAGTGTGAATTTTGGTTAGAGAAAGTTAGTTTTCTTGGACATGTGATTTCTAAGCATGGTATTGCTGTGGATCCTACAAAGATAGAAGCTGTATCTCAGTGGGAAGCTCCGAAGTCAGTATCAGAGATTCGTAGTTTTCTTGGTCTTGCAGGTTATTACAGAAAGTTCATTGAGGGATTTTCAAAGTTAGCATTGCCGTTAACTAAACTGACCAGGAAGGGACAAGTCTTTATTTGGGATGCAAAGTGTGAAGAAGGATTCCAAGAACTTAAGAGGAGATTGACTAGTGCTCCTATTTTGATTTTGCCAAATCCGACAGAATCATTTGTTGTTTATTGCGACGCATCACTGATGGGTCTAGGTGGTGTATTGATGCAGAATCAACAAGTGGTCGCTTACGCGTCGAGACAACTCAAAGTGCATGAAAGGAATTATCCGACTCATGATTTGGAGTTGGCAGCCGTGGTCTTTGTTTTGAAGTTGTGGCGACACTATTTGTATGGTTCGAGATTTGAGGTGTTCAGTGATCATAAGAGCTTGAAGTATCTCTTTGATCAGAAAGAGCTGAATATGAGACAGAGAAGGTGGTTAGAATTTCTGAAGGATTACGATTTTGGTTTGAATTACCATCCGGGTAAGGCAAACGTCGTGGCTGATGCATTGAGTAGAAAGACCTTGCATATGTCTATGTTAATGATGAAGGAATTGGATTTGATTGAACAATTCAGAGACTTGAGTTTAGTGTGCGAAGGTACTCATACTAGTGTTAAATTGGGTATGCTGAAGCTGACTAGTGGTATTCTTGAAGAAATCAGAGAAGGTCAGAAGGCTGATGTTGGATTGATTGATAAGTTGACTTTGGTTAATCAAGGCAAGACTGGTGAATTCAGAGTCGACGAGAATGGTATACTAAGGTTTGGTGACAGAGTTTGTGTTCCTGATGTTGATGAACTCCGAAGGCGTATTTTGGAAGAAGGACACCGTAGTGGGTTGAGTATTCATCCTGGTGCTACTAAGATGTATCATGATTTGAAAAAGTTGTTTTGGTGGCCTGGAATGAAGAAGGAGATTGCTGAATTTGTGTATTCTTGTTTGACTTGCCAGAAGTCAAAGATTGAGCATCAGAAACCATCTGGGTTTATGCAACCGATGTTTATTCCGGAGTGGAAATGGGATAGCATATCAATGGATTTTGTTTCGGGTTTGCCGAGAACTATCAGAAATTGTGAAGCTATCTGGGTTGTGGTAGACAGGTTGACGAAGTCTGCACATTTTATACCGGTGAGAATGGATTATCCGATGGAGAAGCTAGCTCAGTTGTATATTGAGAAGATAGTTAGTCTTCATGGTATTCCTTCGAGTATTGTGTCGGACAGAGATCCGAGGTTTACATCTAAATTCTGGGAAGGTTTGCAGAAAGCTTTGGGTACTAAGCTGAGATTGAGTTCTGCTTATCATCCGCAGACTGATGGACAGACTGAGAGGACGATTCAGTCGTTAGAGGATTTGTTACGTGCTTGTGTGTTGGAAAAAGGAGGTACTTGGGATAGTTATCTGCCTTTGATTGAGTTCACCTACAACAACAGTTATCATTCGAGTATCGGAATGGCTCCGTTTGAGGCTTTGTATGGTAGGAGATGTAGGACGCCGTTGTGTTGGTACGAATCTGGTGAGAGTGCTGTGATTGGTCCTGAAATTGTACAACAGACTACAGAGAAGATTAAGATGATTCAGGAGAAAATGAAGGCTTCTCAGAGTCGACAGAAGAGTTATCATGACAAGAGGAGGAAAACACTTGAGTTTCAAGAGGGAGATCATGTGTTTATGAGAGTTACTCCTATGACAGGGATTGGTCGGGCATTGAAGTCGAAGAAGTTGACTCCGCGTTTTATTGGACCATTCCAAATTTCTGAAAGAGTGGGAGAAGTGGCTTATCGTATCGCTTTACCGCCGATGCTTGCGAATTTGCATGATGTGTTTCATGTATCTCAGTTGAGGAAATATGTTTCAGATCCGTCCCATGTGATCCAAGTAGATGATGTACAGGTGAAAGATAACTTGACGGTTGAGACCTTACCTGTGAGGATTGAGGATCGAAGGCTGAAGCAATTGCGTGGCAAGGAAATAGCCTTGGTCAGAGTGGCTTGGGGAGGACCAGCTGAAGGCAATGTTACCTGGGAGCTTGAGAGTCAGATGAAGGACTCTTATCCAGAACTTTTTCCTGAGGTATGTTTTCGAGGACGAAAACTCTTTTAGTGGGGGAGAGTTGTAACACCCGTATAATTTTAATATTAATTTAATTGGATTATTGAATTAATAATTAGAATTATTGGGGGTTTTGTGAAAATAATGGTTTATGGCATTTGGGCCATATGAGTAATTAGTAAAAGAGGGAGGGTAATTTTATAATCCTTTTTACTAAATTATTATATTATTTTCATAAACATTTGGAACCGGGAAGGAAGAAAGAACGTGAAAGAACGAAGGCTGAGAACACGAGGAACTGAAGGAGATCTGTAGAGGGAGAGACCAAAGATCAAGAATTCTTATCTGAGGTAAGGGGGGACTCTCCGTTTAATCTCTATTATCGTGTTATGAGTAGTAATGTGGATTAGGAATATTATTTGGTTGATTGATTCCAAATTCTGAGACATTCATCTGTGTTCATCATTTGGGTTTGAACTGTAATCCCTAATAACTGATAGATTAGGATATGATGAATAGAATTGGTTAGAGAATCATATGCTATTGTTTGTAGATGTATTCGTACACTGTTAGATGCATTTTTCTGGTTTTTGGACTCGAATTCGTGGACTGGTATGAGTAGAAACGAATGGGTTTTGGTCTGATACGAATTCTGCAGGTTACTGGGCATTTCTGGTGTTTCGCGTATGAAACAGTGCCATACGCGTATGGAATGAGGCTGATACGCGTATGGGGGACACTCCCAAGGGGCTATACGCGTATGATACGCAGTTGCCCTGTCCCAAGAGCCATGTACTGGTGTTTTGCGTATGAGAGCGTATGGGGATGCTCATACGCGTATGGAATTTTGGAAGGAGGAAAATGATTCTGGTGATACGCGTATGGCGAGGCTGATACGCGTATGAGTTGGTTCTAGGCCATTTTGAATTCGGGTGAAACGCGCATGATACGCGTATGAGGCAAGGTGATACGCGTATGGACGCGTATGGATCATATGATACGCGTATGGCGTGCTGTGTGTGAAATTTCTGTTTTGTGTTTTTCTGGAAAGTTCGATGATGTGTAACTTTCGGTTGGTATGCCTGTTTGTGTACTGTGTGGTACTGTGTAAGCCTTGTGATGTGATTCTGTGGTTTACTGATGATTGATTATGTTGAATGATGTGATGTATATATGAACATGCTTATTATTGATGATGATGATGATGAAATGAGTATAGATGATGCTACTCATAGATTGGTAATGCTGGAAGTATGTTATATATATGTTGCATGCATTCATGAACATGAGCTGAATCCTATATGATGAGAGGATTCAGCGAGGGGTGTAACACCCGTATAATTTTAATATTAATTTAATTGGATTATTGAATTAATAATTAGAATTATTAGGGATTTTGTGAAAATAATGATTAAATGATGGTTTATGGCATTTGGGTCATATGAGTAATTAGTAAAAGAGGGAGGGTGGTTTTATAATCCTTTTTACTAAAATATTATTATTTTCATAATTGGGATTTGGGAAGAAGAAAGAACGTGAAAGAGCAAAGGGACTGAGAACACGAAGAGCTGAAGGAGATCTGTAGAGGGAGAGACCAAAGATCAAGAACAAGTATCTGAGGTAAGGGGGACTCTCCATTTAATCTCTATTATCGTGTTATGAGTAGTAATGTTGATTAGGGATATTGTTTGGTTGATTGATTCTAATTTCTGAAATATTCATCTGTGTTCATTATTTGGGTTTGAACTGTAATCCCTAACAATTGATAGATTTAGGGTATGATGAATAGAATTGGTTAGAGAATCATATGCTATTGTTTGTGGATGAATTCGTACACTGTTAGATGCATTTTTTTTTGGTTTTTGGACTCAATTTCGTAGACTGGTATGAGTGGGAACGAATGGGTTTTTGGACTGTGTCGAATTCTGCAGGTTACTGGGCATTTTCTGGTGTTTCGCGTATGAAACAGTGCCATACGCGTATGGCATGAGGCTGATACGCGTATGGGGGACACTCCCAAGGGGCTATACGCGTATGATACGCAGTTGCCCTGTCCCAAGAACCATGTACTGGTGTGTTGCGTATGAGAGCGTATGAGGATGCTCATACGCGTATGGGAATAATTAAAGAGGAAAATTATTCTGGTGATACGCGTATGGCAAGGCTGATACGCGTATGGAATTTTGGAAAGAGGAAAATGACTCTGGTGATACGCGTATGGAGAGCTGATACGCGTATGGGATGGTTTACAGGCTATTTTGTGTTCTGGTAAATTGCGTATGATACGCGTATGAGGCAGGGTGATACGCGTATGGACGCGTATGGACCATATGATACGCGTATGGCGTGCTGTGTGTGAAATTTCTGTTTTGTGATTTTTCTGGAAAGTTCGATGATGTGTAACTTTCTGTTGGTATGTTTATTTGTGTACTGTTTAGTACTGTGTAAACCTTGTGATGTGATTCTGTGGTTTACTGATGATTGAATATGTTGAATGATGTGATATATATATGAACATGCTTGTTGTTGATAATGGTGATGATGGAATGAGTATAGTTGATGCTACTCATAGATTGGTAATGATGAAAGTATGTTATATATATGTTACATGCATTCATAAACATGAGTTGAATCCTATATGATGAGAGGATTCATCGAGGGGCAGAATTCCCATTGTGTGGAATTCGTGCTGGCAGGGCCGTTTCTGAATTGATGATAGATCGGTCGGTGGATGATTCCACTGGTGATAATTGGTACCACATGCATAGTGTCAGTTTCATACATGTGCATGATTTGTTATAATATGATCGTATATGTTATGTGATGATTGTCTGTTTATCTGGGGATATATGAATGGTGATTGTCTGAATATGAAACGATTGGGTGAATGATATAACTATGATATGTTATTATTTATGATGTGATAACATTGGTTAACTGTGATGAGACTCACCCTTACTTGTTGTCATTTTTCAGATTGAGGATAGCGGCGCGACTTGGTGAGGATTAGCTCATAAGTCGGTTGTTAGTTATAGTGTCGGTGTCATGCTCTGGTAGATGTAACACTGGGAACACGTTTGTCTTTGAGTTGGTTATAACTCTATTTGGTTGTTAATTGAGTCAGATACATTATGAGGAATGTTGACTCTGTGTGTTTTCAATTCCGCTGTGTAAAACGTGATTTATTTAATGTGTTATAATTTCAGTTGTTTTCAGTGAATGCATGACTATACTGACGTGGTGTTTTATTATTTATGAATTGTGATACCCCTTGCATGCTTACTCTGATTTAATAATTATTATTTGCCGCGGGTTATTAGAGGGGTGTTACAATAGTGGTATCAGAGCATAGTCGGTCGTTGTGACCAGAGTCTTGTGTCAGTCTTTTGTGTATGCGACTAATACGGGTTATTGTCGATACTTTTGTTCTGACTGGGTTATTTGTGGTTAAGCAGAACAATGGCTGGAAGAGGAAGAAACGATGATGCACTCGCTGAGGCTCTGGGCATGATTGCTGGTGTGCTTGGAGGAGGGACTGTAGGAGCAGGGATTGGTGCTGATAGGCACCTGGGGAATTTTCAGAGAAACAATCCTCCAATGTTCAAAGGCACGCATGATCCAGAGGGTGCTCAGAAATGGCTCAAGGAGGTCGAGAGGATTTTCCGAGTCATTGACTGTGCTGAGAACCTTAAGGTGAGGTTTGGCACTCACATGTTATCTGAGGAAGCTGACGACTGGTGGTTGTCAACTAAGGCTGAGCTGGATGCTGGTGATACGGCAATTACCTGGACTGTATTCAGGAGAGAATTTCTGAGGAGGTATTTTCCTGAGGATGTCAGGGGAAGAAAAGAAGTTGAATTTCTGGCACTGGTGCAAGGCAATATGTCGGTGCCGGAGTATGCTGCCAAGTTTGTGGAATTGGCAAGGTACTATGTGCACTATAATGAGGACGAAGCCAGTGAGTTCTCGAAATGTGTCAAATTTGAGAATGGTCTTCGTGACGAGATCAAGCAAGGTATCAGGTACCAGAGAATCCGGAAGTTTGTTGACCTGGTGGATTGTAGCAGGATTTTTGAGGAAGATAATATCAAGCTGAAGTCATCTCACTCTCGCGAGTTGGTTGACAGAAAGGGTAAGAAGCCTATGGATAGAGGTAAGCCATATGGTAGGGGTAAACCTGTGGATTGGAAGAAACCCAGTGGGGGAGATTCCAGTGCCCGTATCAGGTGTTACAATTGTGGCGAGATGGGACATCGTAGGAATGAATGCAAGGTTGATCAGAGGAAGTGTTACAAGTGTGACCAAGTGGGTCATATTGCGGCTGACTGCAAGAAAAGGATTGTGACTTGTTTCAACTGTGGAGAAGAAGGTCACATCAGTCCTAATTGTCCTAAGCCAAAGAAGAACCAGTCAGGAGGAAAGGTTTTTGCTTTGACCGGATCAGAAACTACTCCAGAGGACAGGTTGATTAAAGGTACGTGTTTCATTCATGGCACACCTTTAGTTGCAATTATTGATACTGGGGCAACTCATTCTTTTATTTCTTTGGATTGTGCTATGAGATTGAATCTAGAGATATCTGATATAAATGGAAGTATGGTTATTGACACTCCTGCGTCGGGTTCAGTAACTACTTCGTCTGCATGCTTGAATTGTCCGGTTGACATTTTTGGTAGAGAATTCGGGATGGACCTAGTGTGCCTTCCGTTGAAAGAACTTGATGTAATCCTGGGAATGAACTGGTTGGAGTTCAACCGCGTTCATATCAACTGTTTTACAAAGACGGTAATTTTTCCTGAAGAGGTTAGTCATGGTAATCTGGAGATGACCGCTAGGCAGGTGAATGAGGCTATCGGTGATGGTGCAGCAGTGTTTATGTTGTTTGCATTGATGAATGTGAAAGGGGAAAGTGGCGAGTGGCGAATTGCCTGTGGTGCGTGAGTTTCCAGAAGTCTTTCCAGAAGATGTGAATGAATTACCACCGGAAAGAGAAGTGGAGTTTTCTATTGAATTGGTTCCGGGAACTAGTCCAGTGTCGATGGCACCGTACCGTATGTCGCCGTCTGAATTGGCTGAACTGAAGAAGCAGTTAGAGGAATTGCTTGAGAAGAAATTTATTCGTCCTAGTGTTTCGCCGTGGGGTGCGCCTGTGTTATTGGTAAAGAAGAAAGAGGGTTCAATGAGGTTGTGTGTAGATTACAGACAATTGAACAAGGTTACTATCAAGAATCGGTATCCATTACCGAGAATCGATGATTTGATGGATCAACTGGTTGGAGCACGTGTATTTAGTAAGATTGATCTGAGGTCTGGGTATCATCAGATACGTGTGAAAGATGACGATATTCAGAAGACTGCTTTTAGAACGAGGTATGGACATTATGAGTATTCTGTAATGCCGTTTGGGGTTACTAATGCACCTGGTGTTTTTATGGAATATATGAACAGGATCTTTCATCCTTATCTCGATAGGTTCGTGGTGGTATTTATAGATGATATTCTGATATATTCTAAGAATGAGGAAGAACACTCAGAGCATCTCAGAACCGTGTTAGAATTGTTGAAAGAAAAGCAACTTTTTGCCAAACTGTCGAAGTGCGAATTCTGGTTGGAAGAAGTCAGTTTTCTTGGACATGTGATCTCTAAGAATGGTATTGCTGTGGATCCTACAAAGATAGAAGCTGTATCTCAGTGGGAAGCTCCGAAGTCAGTATCAGAGATTCGTAGTTTTCTTGGTCTTGCAGGTTATTACAGAAAGTTCATTGAGGGATTTTCAAAGTTAGCATTGCCGTTAACTAAACTGACCAGGAAGGGACAAGCCTTTATTTGGGATGCCAAGTGTGAAGAAGGATTCCAAGAGCTTAAGAGGAGATTGACTAGTGCTCCTATATTGATTTTGCCGATTCCGACAGAATCATTTGTGGTCTATTGTGACGCATCACTGATGGGTTTAGGTGGTGTATTGATGCAGAATCAACAAGTGGTCGCTTATGCGTCGAGACAACTCAAAGTGCATGAAAGGAATTATCCGACTCATGATTTGGAGTTGGCAGCTGTGGTGTTTGTTTTGAAGTTGTGGCGACACTATTTGTATGGTTCGAGATTTGAGGTGTTCAGTGATCACAAGAGCTTGAAGTACCTCTTTGATCAGAAAGAGCTGAATATGAGACAGAGAAGGTGGTTAGAATTTCTGAAGGATTACGATTTTGGTTTGAATTATCATCCGGGTAAGGCAAACGTCGTGGCTGATGCATTGAGTAGGAAGACTTTGCATATGTCTATGTTAATGGTGAAGGAATTGGATTTGATTGAACAGTTCAGAGACTTGAGTTTAGTGTGTGAAGGTACTCCTACTAGTGTTAAATTGGGTATGCTGAAGTTGACTAGTGGTATTCTTGAAGAAATCAGAGAAGGTCAGAAAGCTGATGTTGGATTGATTGATAAGTTGACTTTGGTTAATCAAGGCAAGACTAATGAATTCAGAGTCGACGAGAATGGTATACTAAGGTTTGGTGACAGAGTTTGTGTTCCTGATGTTGATGAACTCCGAAAGCGTATTTTGGAAGAAGGACACCGTAGTGGGTTGAGTATTCATCCTGGTGCTACTAAAATGTATCATGATTTGAAAAAGTTGTTTTGGTGGCCGGGAATGAAGAGAGAAATTGCTGAATTTGTGTATTCTTGTTTGACTTGCCAGAAGTCGAAGATTGAGCATCAGAAACCATCTGGGTTTATGCAACCGATGTTTATTCCTGAGTGGAAATGGGATAGCATATCCATGGATTTTGTTTCGGGTTTGCCGAGAACTGTCAGAAATTGTGAAGCTATCTGGGTTGTGGTAGATAGGTTGACGAAGTCTGCACATTTTATACCGGTAAGAATGGATTATCCGATGGAGAAGCTAGCTCAGTTGTATATTGAGAAGATAGTTAGTCTTCATGGTATTCCTTCGAGTATTGTGTCGGACAGAGATCCGAGGTTTACATCTAAATTCTGGGAAGGTTTGCAGAAAGCTTTGGGTACTAAGCTGAGATTGAGTTCTGCTTATCATCCGCAGACTGATGGACAGACCGAGAGGACGATTCAGTCGTTAGAGGATTTATTACGTGCTTGTGTGTTGGAAAAAGGAGGTACTTGGGATAGTTATCTGCCTTTGATTGAATTTACCTACAATAACAGTTATCATTCGAGTATTGGCATGGCTCCGTTTGAGGCTTTGTATGGTAGGAGATGTAGGACGCCGTTGTGTTGGTACGAATCTGGTGAGAGTGTTGTGATTGGTCCAGAAATTGTACAACAGACTACAGAGAAGATTAGAATGATTCAAGAGAAGATGAAAGCTTCTCAGAGTCGACAAAAGAGTTATCATGACCAGAGGAGGAAGACACTTGAGTTTCGAGAGGGAGACCATGTGTTTATGAGAGTTACTCCTATGACAGGGATTGGTCGGGCATTGAAGTCGAAGAAGTTGACTCCGCGTTTTATTGGACCATTCCAAATCTCTGAAAGGGTGGGAGAAGTGGCTTATCGTATCGCTTTACCGCCGATGCTTGCGAATTTGCATGATGTGTTTCATGTATCTCAGTTGAGGAAATACATTTCAGATCCGTCCCATGTGATCCAAGTAGATGATGTACAGGTGAAAGATAACTTGACGGTTGAGACTTTACCTGTGAGGATTGAGGATCGAAGGCTGAAGCAATTGCGAGGCAAGGAAATAGCTTTGGTCAGAGTAGCTTGGGGAGGACCAGCTAAGGGAAATGTTACCTGGGAGCTTGAGAGTCAGATGAAGGACTCTTATCCAGAACTTTTTACCTGAGGTATGTTTTCGAGGACGAAAACTCTTTTAGTGGGGGAGAGTTGTAACACCCGTATAATTTTAATATTAATTTAATTGGATTATTGAATTAATAATTAGAATTATTAGGGATTTTGTGAAAATAATGATTAAATGATGGTTTATGGCATTTGGGTCATATGAGTAATTAGTAAAAGAGGGAGGGTGGTTTTATAATCCTTTTTACTAAAATATTATTATTTTCATAATTGGGATTTGGGAAGAAGAAAGAACGTGAAAGAGCAAAGGGACTGAGAACACGAAGAGCTGAAGGAGATCTGTAGAGGGAGAGACCAAAGATCAAGAACAAGTATCTGAGGTAAGGGGGGACTCTCCATTTAATCTCTATTATCGTGTTATGAGTAGTAATGTTGATTAGGGATATTGTTTGGTTGATTGATTCTAATTTCTGAAATATTCATCTGTGTTCATTATTTGGGTTTGAACTGTAATCCCTAACAATTGATAGATTTAGGGTATGATGAATAGAATTGGTTAGAGAATCATATGCTATTGTTTGTGGATGAATTCGTACACTGTTAGATGCATTTTTTTTTGGTTTTTGGACTCAATTTCGTAGACTGGTATGAGTGGGAACGAATGGGTTTTTGGACTGTGTCGAATTCTGCAGGTTACTGGGCATTTTCTGGTGTTTCGCGTATGAAACAGTGCCATACGCGTATGGCATGAGGCTGATACGCGTATGGGGGACACTCCCAAGGGGCTATACGCGTATGATACGCAGTTGCCCTGTCCCAAGAACCATGTACTGGTGTGTTGCGTATGAGAGCGTATGAGGATGCTCATACGCGTATGGGAATAATTAAAGAGGAAAATTATTCTGGTGATACGCGTATGGCAAGGCTGATACGCGTATGGAATTTTGGAAAGAGGAAAATGACTCTGGTGATACGCGTATGGAGAGCTGATACGCGTATGGGATGGTTTACAGGCTATTTTGTGTTCTGGTAAATTGCGTATGATACGCGTATGAGGCAGGGTGATACGCGTATGGACGCGTATGGACCATATGATACGCGTATGGCGTGCTGTGTGTGAAATTTCTGTTTTGTGATTTTTCTGGAAAGTTCGATGATGTGTAACTTTCTGTTGGTATGTTTATTTGTGTACTGTTTAGTACTGTGTAAACCTTGTGATGTGATTCTGTGGTTTACTGATGATTGAATATGTTGAATGATGTGATATATATATGAACATGCTTGTTGTTGATAATGGTGATGATGGAATGAGTATAGTTGATGCTACTCATAGATTGGTAATGATGAAAGTATGTTATATATATGTTACATGCATTCATAAACATGAGTTGAATCCTATATGATGAGAGGATTCATCGAGGGGCAGAATTCCCATTGTGTGGAATTCGTGCTGGCAGGGCCGTTTCTGAATTGATGATAGATCGGTCGGTGGATGATTCCACTGGTGATAATTGGTACCACATGCATAGTGTCAGTTTCATACATGTGCATGATTTGTTATAATATGATCGTATATGTTATGTGATGATTGTCTGTTTATCTGGGGATATATGAATGGTGATTGTCTGAATATGAAACGATTGGGTGAATGATATAACTATGATATGTTATTATTTATGATGTGATAACATTGGTTAACTGTGATGAGACTCACCCTTACTTGTTGTCATTTTTCAGATTGAGGATAGCGGCGCGACTTGGTGAGGATTAGCTCATAAGTCGGTTGTTAGTTATAGTGT
The DNA here is from genome assembly GCF_029867415.1 of Vicia villosa. Classification (NCBI taxonomy): domain Eukaryota; kingdom Viridiplantae; phylum Streptophyta; class Magnoliopsida; order Fabales; family Fabaceae; genus Vicia; species Vicia villosa. The sequence goes on from NC_081184.1 coordinate 90,491,500, forward strand.
CGGTGTCATGCTCTGGTAGATGTAACACTGGGAACACGTTTGTCTTTGAGTTGGTTATAACTCTATTTGGTTGTTAATTGAGTCAGATACATTATGAGGAATGTTGACTCTGTGTGTTTTCAATTCCGCTGTGTAAAACGTGATTTATTTAATGTGTTATAATTTCAGTTGTTTTCAGTGAATGCATGACTATACTGACGTGGTGTTTTATTATTTATGAATTGTGATACCCCTTGCATGCTTACTCTGATTTAATAATTATTATTTGCCGCGGGTTATTAGAGGGGTGTTACAAGGGGCAGAATTCCCATTGTGTGGAATTTGTGCTGGCAGGGCCGTTTCTGAATTGATGATAGATCGGTCGGTGGATGATTCCACTGGTGATGATTGGTACCACATGCATAGTGTCAGTTTCATACATGTGCATGATTTGTTATAGCATGATTATATATGTTGTGTGTTGATTACCTGTTTATCTGTGGATATATGAATGGTGATTGTCTGAATATGAAACGATTGGGTGAATGATATAACTATGATATGTTATTATTTATGATGTGATAACATTGGTTAACTGTGATGAGACTCACCCTTACTTGTTGTCATTTTCAGATTGAGGATAGCGGCGCGACTTGCTGAGGATTAGCTCATAAGTCGGTTTTTAGTTATAGTGTCGGTGTCATGCTCTGGTAGATGTAACACTGGGAACACGTTTGTCTTTGAGTTGGTTATAACTCTAATTGGTTGTTGATTGAGTCAGATACATTATGAGGAATGTTGACTCTGTGTGTTTCAATTCCGCTGTGTAAAACATGATTTATTTAATGAGTTATAAATTCAGTTGTTTTCAGTGGATGCATGACTATACTGACGTGGTGTTTTTATTATTTTACGAATTGTGATACCCCTTGCATGCCTACTCTGATTTATTAATTGTTTAATTGCCGCGGGTTATTAGAGGGGTGTTACACTCGCAAAGTAAAGTTTTGTTTACGGGATATATCATAGGTGCATACACCAATCCACAACCTTTTCAAATCATCAATTAGAGGTTGTAAGTACACATCAATTCCAACTTTTGGACTTGACGGTCCTGGAATGATACATGTCAGAAACATGTACGGTTTTGTCATGCACATTTCAGGAGGGAGGTTGTAAGGGGTTACAATAACTGGCCAACAAGAATATGCGGTTCCCGACCCTTGGACATATGGAGTAAATCCATCAGAGCATAATCCAAGCCTGACATTTCTAGGTTCAGCGGCAAAATCAGGATGTATTCGATCAAAGTGCTTCCAAGCCTCGCCATCAGATGGATGTCGCATAGTGCCCGGACTTGTTTTGTTTGTATGATGCCATGTCATCTGACTTGCACTATGCATTGAAGCAAACATTCTTTTTAACCTTGGTATGATCGGAAGATAAAACATGGACTTCACTGTGACACGTGTTTGCTTACGGTCAACAGCTTTACTTTGAATTTGATATCTTGGACTCTCACAAAACTTACATTCCTCCAACAATCCATCATTAGTACCAAACTCATTGTCATAAAACAACATGCAACCATTAGTGCAACAATCAATTTTTCTTACATTTAAACCCAACTTCGACACCAACTTCTTTGCATCTTTAAATGTTGTAGGTAAGTTGTCTTTCATAGGAGTTGAGTCCAACATCATTTTTGCGAAGAATTCCAAACACTGATCTGGAACATTCCAATTTGCCTTAGTAGCCAATAATCTTACACACATAGATAATTTTGAATCTGACGACCCCTCAAACAACGGTATATTCATCTCATTCAACAACTGATAAAATCTGTGTGCTTCCTCATTTGGCAACTCTTCCCCATCAAAATCTTCAGGTTGATCATAGGCCACGTTCACGCCAAAAGCATCCTCAACCATCTCACCGATCATATTAAAGTTTTCCTCATATTTCATAGTCGGTCTACTGCTTGAGGCATGAGTATTACTAGTCTCTGGTACGTTCATAGGCAAATTTTCACCGTTAAACGTCCACACCCAATAATTTTTAATAAAACCCCTTCTATGCAAATGACGTGTTACTTCCTCTGGATCACTTATTATACGTCTACATTCACATTTAAGACAAGGACACCTAACTCCCCCTTCACTTCGACAACATTCCTGAACAAATGCCCACTTGATAAACCCATCAACTCCTTCTACGAAATTTGGTTTAAGTGCACGTCTTCCTGGTTCCAATTTATCGTACATCCAACTACGATAGTACAGATAATATTCCATACTGCATATTTGTACAATCATTACACTAATTAATCTATAACATTTATGTAAACTATATATATAACTTTTTTATCTAACATATTCTCACACACATATATATATATATATATATATATATATATATATATATATATATATATATATATATATATATATATATATATATATATATATATATATATATATATATTAGCTATTATACAAAATCTATAACATATAACAAGAATATTCTCACATAATATATAAACTTTATTCTTTTAAAATATACAAAATCTATAACATATAACAAGAATATTCTCACATAATATATAAACTATATTCTTTTAAAAAAAATAGAATGTATAAATAAAATGTAAAAAAAAAGAATATAAAATGTCTTTATACCCTAATATAATAAAACTTTTGTGTATATATATATATATATATATATATATATATATATATATATATATATATATATATATATATATATATATATATAATATTATATTTTTTTACCATTTTTTAACATAATAACATACTATATATATACATATTAAATTTTCTTTTTACCTTTTTAACATATGCACATATATAATAAATTTTATTTTTACCATTTTAAAAAATATTCTATTTTCCAATATATATTAATATAATATTATATTCTTTTTACCTATAATATTTTTTTTACGATTTTTTAACATAATAACATACTATATACATATTAAAATTTCTCTTTACCATTTTAAAATAAATTATATTTTCCAATACATATTAAACCTCTATTTTTCATTAAATAATATATATTAAACTTTAAAAAAAATTGTATACTATAAATGTTGTCTATATAATTTACATATATAAATTATGTTTAATTAGATATCATAACTTACATTTATAAATCATGTTTAATAATATATAAAAATTACATATATAAATTATGTTTAATAATATTATATCTATTTACAAAAAATATAACATATTTAAATATTATAAATTTCAAAATATATTTCGATTTACTAAATTATATTTTTTTTACTAAATTATATTTCGATTAAAAATATATATATTACCATAAACTAAACAAATTATTTCTATTAACCAAAATCTATTTTAATAAAAAACATAATATGTTTTATTAAAAAACATAAATATTTCTATTTACCATAAATTACTACATAACCTACAATTTATATCACAAAAATTCTATAAAAACATACAATTTATCTATTATGACAAATACTACATACTACATTAATATATCACAAAAATTCCAGAAAAAACATACAATTATCACAAATATTACATACTACATTAACCTAATAATATTTAATAATCTAATTAATATATCCAAATATTACAGAAAAATATAATATTTATCAATTAACACAAATATAACACAAAAATATACTTCAAAATATCAGATTTAAAATTATAAAAATACCTCAATCTTCTAATCTCCTCCAATCTTCAAGTTCAATTCTTATAATATATATCTCCTCCAATCTTCAAAATCTTGAATAAAAAAATTAAAATAAGTTAGAATTTTAATCAATACAAATTATAAATAAACAAAATATAAAATATAAATAAACTAAATAAATCAATACCTTCAACAATGGTGTGAGAATGGAATTAATGAGAAGAGGAAGAGAATGAGAGAAGAGGAAGGGAGAAATATACAGTGTGAGAGAAGAGAGGAAGAATGAGAAATGAGGAAGAGAGGAAGAATGAGAAGAGAGGAAGAAAAGGGGAAGCGTGCAGAATATATTAATAGATTAGCGACGTGAATCAATAGCCGGTACATACTGACGTGGTGGACACGTCGCAAGCTGCCAACGGTCCAATTGGCAGCGTCAATATAATCACGTCGCTAATTACTGACTGGGATGCCACGTCGCAAGCTGCCAATGGTAATAAATTTTGTAATGCCAATCTGTCTTCACCTGCCAAAGCCTGCGCAGGTCAATTCAAAGTCAGCATTAAAGTGTTCCGACGTGAAAAACACGTCACAATTAAAAATTTCAAAATTTTTATTTTCCCACCATTAGACTTTACAGATTTCAAAGTTCAAAATTTTTTTTTTATCCTTTGCGACGTGGAAATCATTTCACAAGTTTTTTTAAAAAACATTTTTTTCTGATCCCCCATGTGAATACGTAATTGTTAATATTTTTGATTAAAATAACATAGCGACGTGTTATTCACGTCAGAACACTCCTTTTCTTCCCACGTGAATAACACGTCACAAATATATGACGCTAGAGACCCCTTTTCTTGTAGTGATCTATGTCAAAATTCCATAACTAAATGACCATATTTGTTGCAAAGTTTATACGTAGGCCTATTACCTGTAGTGTTGATTTGTTTGCCTTGAACCCATCTTCTGAAACCCCGAGCCTTACCCCTATGTTGCCGAAACACTCTTGATCCACTTGCATTTTTGGCTAAGAAATTGTTAGGTCCAACTTGAGTTATGTTATATAATAATCTATTATCTACTTATTATTATGTAGTCTTTTAGATTATTATGATATCTCACCCATTCTGTTTGAATGTTGCCTCAATGTGGGTAATGCGCAGGTGATCTATAGTGAAGGTGTGGATGAGTTTGAAGAGAATGCTCTTCTTTATTGCTTTTGTCGGTGTCGATGTCTGCTCTGATAAGTAACATTGGGGGTTGACGATTTTTTTGTTTATGCTAAGAGGAAACTATATGTATACCTCCGTTATTGGATGATTTCCATAGTTGATACTTCTCGTGGATTATTGTTGTTTTAACTACATTTATTATAGTTATGTTTGGAATGATTAAAACAATGTTTTGTGGATGTTTTCCGCAGCAATAAACATAGTTATTATTTTAAAAAATATGTATGTGTTACATGTTATTATAAAATGAGCAGGTTTGTGTTTGTATGAATGTGACATCCTAATTGGGTGAAATTTTTTATTTACTATGAATTATATTTAAAATTTATTCAGGGAAAATTAGGGCGTTACAATCACACCTGCTGAGACGAATCACAAGCTAGATTATGATGATGAGGGTGATGATGTAGATGCTACAAATTTCAAACAGTTGGTAGGCTCGATGAGACATCTCTGTAATACCAGACATGACATCTGTTATGTAGTTGGAATGGTGAGTAGGTTTATGAATAAACTGAAGTGGTCACATTACCAAGCAGCTGTTAGGATTCTAAGGTATATTAAGGGGGCTCTGAAATTTGGAGTTTTGTTCCCTTATGGAGCTGGAAGTCAATCAGAACTAATGAGCTACTCAGACTCTGATTAGTGTGGTGATAAAGTTGGCAGAAGAAGTATTTTTGGATATTTTTTCAAATATCCGGGAAGTCCCATTTCTTGGTGCTCTAAGAAGCAACTAGTGGTTGGGTTGTCAACTTGTGAAGCTGAATACATTGCAGGTGTTTTGTATGCATGTCAAGCTTTTTGGATGCTGAATTTGTTGTAAAATTTGAAGATCAAGGTGATGAATCCTATGAAGTTGATGATTGACAATAAATACGCCATAAGCCTTGTCAAGAACTCAATGTTGCATGGGAGAAGCAAGCATATTGACATGAAGTTCCACTTTCTGAGGAATCAAGTCCAGAATAGAGTGCTGGAAGTTGTGCACTGTAGCACCAGAAAGAAATTTGCATATGTTCTAACGAAGGCTTTCTAGAGTGAACACTTCATCAATTTGAGGGATGAAATTGTTGTTGATTTTAGCTCTGAATGTGAATTAAGGGATGGTGTTGAAGTGTAATTGCATATTCAGAGTATTTTAGTTGTTAGTTTTTGGGCCTTGAGTTGGACTTCAGTTAGTTTGGCCCAATATGGATTTATATATATATATATATATATATATATATATATATATATATATATATATATATATATATATATATATATATATATATATATATATATATATATATATATATATATATATATATATATATATATATATATATATATATATATATATATATTGCATTTGCTTTGTAATTGTTAGGCGTATGTGAATATTGTAGAATCATTCTCGTAACCGTTTTCAATTGATTAAAAATTAATTACACTTTCTCTCTCTTTTTCTATCTTCATCTTGTTCATCTTTATTTATCTTATTTCACTGCACTAACAATATTTATGTATTAAAATAAATAAGGTGTTGGTATTTAAACATCAACAATTAAAAAAGCATTTTATTAAAAATAACTAAATAATATGATATAAATTTTAAGTTCAAACATAAAATAATTTACCTCAAAAATTTATATCAACACAAACTCCTCGCAAATTTTTCTATAATGACTTACTTGCAAACTTCTCAAATATTACCGTTTTAATGTATAAATTTACAATTTTTCTACAAGGTTTTACATATATAAATTTACAATTTTTAATGTAGTTGTTGGTTATTAAACAAATAAATAAATAAATAATATACAAGATGTTCATTTGTCATGTTTATGGGTCTATTGTGTTTAGGTTATACAAGTGGTTGCACATATCATTAGAATTAATATTACAATATATCATACACGACATTGGTTTGTCACTACTACTAGTTCAATTTCAATTAAGGTTTTTTTTTTTAATAGACAACAAAAATTATTAATGAATGAGTGAAATAATATAAGACATATTTTGTGTACAGATGTTTAGAATTATTGAGGTGATACAAAACTTTTGTTTGTTACTATTCACTCAGTTTCAAAATAATGAGCATAACTTTTATTAATTTAATAAGATAAGACATATTTTACAATAGAGTATTTGAGCCTTTCCTAACTAAATGATCCTACAATCCAACTTTAGAGGCTCATTTAATTGAATAATAACAAACAACTAACTCAGCCACAAAAACGGTGATCAACACAATTAACAGCAACCAATAATCACAAAAAGTAATATAGATATTAGTCACTGATGTACCATTAATTAACCTCTATACTAGCTTATACTATAAATATTGCATGCTTGTGATAATTGTAACTCAAGCTAAGTCTTCAAGCATTTCAACTTCTATACTACTTTTGTTCAATTTTTCAATCATGAAAAAGGCTTTCTGTGTTCCTTTGTTGCTTCTAGTAACATTATTTTATGCTACTTCTGTTTTAGCAAGAAATGATCCCTCAGGTTTGTCATTTTTATATTCACAAATTAATGTACACAACATCACTATAAATTAAATAGAAATTTATGATATTAGAATATGACTTGAAAGAATATATAATTTGTTGTCACTTGTGATAGTAATTTTGTTTTTCTTGTGTAGGGACTGAAGTGAACACAGAACGGAAGGTTGCAAATGAAGGGGTGACAAAGCCAAGCCTAGAAGGACCAAATGAAGATGAAAAATTCAAAGGACTTTTTCACCTAAAACACAAACTCAAAGGATATTTTCACAAGAAACCAATATATTATAAGCCTATACCAAAATACATTCCAACCTATAAGCCATTCCACAAACCAACCATAGTGGAAAAACCTATCCCTTCTGTTGTTGAGCCAGAGGCATTTCTTAAGCATAAGCACTATTTCTTCAAAAAGCCTGTTTATGTTCCAATTTACAAGCCAGTTCCAAAGGTTATTCCAATTTACAAGCCTATTCCTAAGGTGGTTCCAATTTACAAACCTATTCCAAAGGTGATTCCAATTGTTAAGCCAATTCATTAATTAGAATGAGAAGATAAATTAATCTATCCCAAATGTTCAATAGAAGTACCGTGCTTGAAATGTTGTGTTCCTTTCAATAAAAGCCTACAGCTATCTATATTTCAATTGTGTTAGCATAATCATACCTTATGTAATTTTCATATTTGATTTGAGGAAACATGACTTGTGTATTAGTAAATATTTTCACCTTAATAAAATTCCAAGTTTTCCAATTATCATGCTATATTACTATTTTCGATCATATTTATAAGAGAAAATTTATTTTTTAAATTTATTTAATAATCAACGTGTCAGGACTATATCATAGATCAAATACATTGATTATTCATTAAATCTAAAAGGTCAACTTTATCTTTTAAATAGGAAAAGAGGGAGTACTATACATATTTCTTATTATAATTTCTTATTATTTATAATGTTATCATGTGTGATAAAAAAGGAACAATTATTAGACATCTTTAAAAGAGTAGCTTTGTAGATAGACAAATATAATTTAGTAAAAAGAGACGTTACTATGTAATAGGAGACAAATGTGACTCGCGACTATTAGTGTGAGGTTTAAGTTTGAAATAATATGTATGTGAGAATGATATGTAGTCCATATTTTATAGCGAGGTTCTAAGGTTTCGAATTCTTAGAACCTTCTACTAGTTACAAATGTCTCAGAGGATAGATTTCAAAACAACTTGTAGAGTAGAGTCTCACAGACTTTAGGTCCTGTCAACTCTAATAAAATATATTTCAAAAGCATGTCCATCTTAAGGTTTTAAAGTACTAGAACCTTCTTCGACGACAACTATCTTACTGGGTTGACATTAGTAGATTTAGATGTCCTTCATATTTGATGGTCCTTTCTTGGACGACCGCGATATAGTACAATGCTAGGACGTGACCATTCTATGGATTATAGTTTTAAGCCATTCTACAAACATGGATTCCATCAACTGTCTTGAAGGATCGTTGGATAGAGGCCACAAACTGAGTAAATAGAAAAATGTCGGGTTATCTGATGACAAATTCTAGGTATTGTGATGCTGGATGGATTAGGCTTTAGCTTAGGCCATGGTTCTAGTCCCCAAGCCATAGCCGGAAGAGTCGAGTTAAGGCTTCCTTCAATTCTCCTAGTCTAGTCGTCTATTTATAGAAGATAGTCCATCTATGATCTTTAGCAAGGTTGTAGCTAGGTAATTCTAGTAAGGGGTTCATGTCCTCACGCGTGGTTAGCCTACATGGAAGGAATCACAAACATATTTGGAATCTCATCCAAAATTGATATCCTTCCAAATGGTATGGTCCTCTAGTTGTGGATCGTGAGGCCGACTTATGTTTTGATTCTTCTAGACAAGTTGAACACATTATTTTTAGGACAAAGTATTTAGTGTTGCCCGAGCTGGTCACTATGGAGGTTGTTGGCTTAGAAACCTTTACTCTTCTCAAGTTCTTTGACTCAACCTTTATCTTTTTTTTGTGGAGATGTTAAGTATTGACAATATTCTTTACTTTCCAATGGAGGAACCAATAATAGGTTTCACAATAGAATATTTAAGGTCATAATAGGTTCCAAGGACTTTGTCCATTTATTCTAAAGTTGTGGACATTATCTCTTTAGACATTTCTTGGGAGCGGGGAATCCCTCAGAATGGGTTGTAAACATTTCTTCATGTGATAATCGCATCCCTTTCTGCTATCTGGTTTGATAATTTAATATTATGTTGTATTTAAGGATACAAGACTTTGGCTCCCCTATTTGTACGTTGGAACGAACACTGTTGACCATGGTTTTAAATTGCGGTTGCAGTCGCGGATACGATTGCGGTTGTTGCAATTGCGGCCATTCCGGTTGCTGCGATGCGCATTGCGGTCGTTGTGGTGTGAATTTTGATCGAAAGATATTTGTAAAACACCATTAAAAAAATCTTAAAATTAATATTTTACACTACAAATCACATGTAGATTGAGTTTTTTGGTTCTCAAATGTTGAGTTATGATGAAAATATGTGAAGAAACATGAGGGAAGGTGTTTGATGCGAATTTTAGTGTTGTCGGATGTGTGATTATAAATCACGCTACAATTGCGGCCTGATGCAGATGCGGAGGCTACTGCATCAGCAATATTGCGGCTGCAATTGCGGTTGCGGACCGCAATTTAAAACCATGTTGTTGACATCCATATCTTTGCCCCTTTCTCAACTACATGTACCTCAATATACATACCTTTCTTCCTATTTTCTTCACCATCCTCCATCTTTTCTTGGAGTTTTTTAGGAGTTGTAAGGGTTTCGTTTTGATCAGCCATGCCTTGAAAATTTTGAAACTCAAATTATTTGATTTTGCTGATTTTAAGTACCAATTTTTGATTTCCAAGACTTTGACATAAACCTCAATCAAGCGAGTCTAAGTATTCTTATGCCTCAAAATACAAATGGTAATGCGGCTCTTCCTTTACATCCAAGGTTATCACGATGTAGGTATGCAGACCACTTCTAAAATTTTAAGAGGAACATCTGCTTTAAAGATGCAGACATATCCATGCTTAATTTGGACTATATACGCATAATCAAGGAGTTTCAGCATAACGGTAAAATTGGCCATGTGCTTATCTATTATGTGCTTGCAGACAAAATGGTGATTCAAAGTAGTGGAGTTTGTTGATAGAAGAGATGTAATCAAATGTTTCGTCTTAATGATAACAATATCAGATATCCAATGATATCTATTGAATTCCTTATCTCTTGAAGATAATTCAAGCGGTTGAAGATGAGAAAGATGTTTTATAAAACTATCCTTTTTAAGATACTTTTGAAGATCAAGTCATCACCTTGAAGTCAACACTTGTATCCAACGATGATTAAGTAAAGGCTTTTGTTTCAAGGTTTCTTTGGTGGCTCAGTATCTCAACTCTCTAATGATGGAAATCAACTTGAAGAAATCTCAAGCATCATTAAGCTAGAAGACTCAAAGTTATTCTATGAGAATAAAATAAAATATAATGAAGCCAATACTTGAAGCTTCAGGATTGTGAAAGAGAGAATTTGTGAAAGCTCGTCTAGCCGTGTCTGTTTGAGTGACTAGTGTTTTTTAAAGACACAAGAGCATTTAAGAAAATACTATGGCAAAATAACACACACGTACACACACACACAAACAAACACACACACTAAAGACATTTAAGAAGCCTATCCATATTTGGTAAAACTACATGAAAATGATTTCAAGGCCTGATCAATCAATTAGGAAACTGTTTGATCGAATGAAATCCTTTTTACATTTGAATAATCGATAATCCCTAAAGTTATAATCGAATAATTTCACTTTTTAATATCTACAATCGATTGGGGCAGTCTCTTAATGATTGGTAACAGTTAAATCTAAAGAATTTCCATTTGTGGCTTAAATCTAAAGAATTTCCATCACGTGTCATAATTAATTAGGCTAATTGATTATGGTGGTTAATTCGTCCTTGGATTGTTTCCAATTTTAAACCATATTTGGCCTAAAAATAAAAAACTTCTCTATCATTTCAAACAACTCAGAAAACGATCTTTTATCCTACTTTCTCACTCTCTCATCTTTATCTATAAATATTTTGTTTTATCACTTATATTTTGCCATTAGTGCTTTGATAGTATTCTTGTGCTTAATGAGGATCATTGTTTTGGGTGAGGGTATAATTTTAATTTCAAAGAGTGTATTATCTCTTGAGTAAAGTTTTATTTTATAAGAAGTTTTTTGGATGTAAGATAAATCAGTAAAAGCATTTGTTTGGTTTGGGGAGTGTATTAGGAAGTCTCTATTTTAGTTCGTGGAAATTAGAAGTAAAATCTATACAAAGGTTCCTGATCTCAGCCAGATGTAAACACTGTCGGTTCAAGATTAACCCGTGTAAAGTCTCATATTGGTTCCTGAACTCGGCCTAGTGTAAAGCCCTGTTGGTTTGAGATTAGCGTATACAAAATCTATCTTTAGTTTGAGATTAGCGTGTGTAAAATATCATCTCGGTTCAAAGGTCATCCCGTGTAAAAACCCCATTTATTCGGAGGATAACCAGTATAAAACTTCATCTCGGTTCAGAGGATATTTTGTCAAACCTCTGTTTGTTGTTAGGTTGGAAGTTAGCCATTGGAAAACTTCACATCCTTTTAAAATGGTGTTTATGGGCATATCCTATTGAAAGCCCTCAAGATAATGGAAACTCTCAAGAAGAATTCTCGTTGACAAGAGTAAGCCAATCGGTTATGTCGAAAGTGAATAAATCTTTGATGTCCTTTTCTTTTCCTGATCTCTTTTATTTTTTAGTTATTTCTTCCCTCTATTTTCCAATTGTCCTTTTATTCTACTACTTATTTACTCGTTTGTTTTACAAATGTTTTCAAACTTTAATTTTGCTGAAGATTTGTTTTTAACCAACATTTTTCAAACATCCATAACTCACACCCCTCTTGTATATAAAATCACATGTCTAACAAGTGGCATTAGAGCCTAACTCCAATTTAAATATTATTTGTCTCAAAAGGATGAAGATTACATACACTTTTTGAAAACCTAATTCAAACCCCCTTTTTTGTATTTTCCTCAACCGTCAATTGGTATCAGAGCTTTGGCTCTATTATTGATTTTTCTATCAAACACTTAACCGTGTAGAGAGTTCCAATGTGAGAAAAACGTATATGGCTACTATGGCTAACACAAACGAAAGAGACAGTTACAATGATAAACCTCTTATCTTTGATGGAGAGAGATTTGACTACTGGAAAGATAGACTAGAAACATTTTTCTAGGCTATGATATAGATCTTTGGGATATTGTCACAAATAATTATGAGGCACCTATTTCTGCAATTTGTATTTCCATTCCCAGATACAGAATGAATGATAAACAGAAGCGTGAGTTCAAGAATTACCAAAAAGCTAGAACCATTATTCTCAATCCTATAGTTTACAATGAGTATGCAAAAATTACTAATAGAGATACAACAAAGGACATTCTTGATTCGTTAGAAATGACACATGAAGGAAATGCTCAGGTAAAGGAAACTAAGCCTCTGGCCTTAATATAGAAATATGAGGCTTTCAAGATGGAAGAGGAAGAAACTGTTGAGACCGTGTTCTCAAGGTTTCAAACCTTGGTAGTAGGACTTAAGGGTTATGTACAAAGTATACTCTACAACTGATCATGTCAAGAAGATCATCAGAAGTCTACCCAAAAGAAGGAGACCTATGGTTACTGCTGTTGTACCCCAACTTTTGACCCTACGATCCCACCTCATTTTGAAAATAGTGTAATCATTATCATCATTCATAATCAATCATGCATCATTTTCTAATGAAAAAAAGTACAAAAATATTGTGTTTGCTTGTTGCTTGTTTCCAAGGTAGGTGACTAATCAATAGGCTCATGCAAATTAGGGTTTTAAGGCTCACAAAGGATATTAAAAATTATCATATTTCAAGTGATTCCCCTCATCAATATCTAAGCCCAGGGTTGTTCAAACCAAGATCAACAACTTTCAAATTCATTTGGTACACAATTAGGGTTTTTGACCTAATTCTCTAGGGAGTTGACTTTTTGGTCAAATCATAGTTCCATGGCTGACATCACGATTCAAGAATCTCCAATGCCTCATTATAATCCACTCACATCACGCATTTGGTTGGAAGATCCATATTCAATTGATATTTGCAAGAAACCAATTCATCTAGAAAAAGTCAATTGTTCAAGATCACATTTGATTTTTAAAAAATTTGGTCAACCATGGACTTTTGAAGATCATAATCATGAATATATGATTATTTAAGTCATTTGATCAATAAAAATCAAGAAAATCAAGAATAAAAAAGTGAACAATTAGGGTTGACTTTTTATGAAGAAATACATGTTTGTTACTCAGTTTTGAAAGGCCATAACTGACTAAATTCTTGGCCAAATTTTATGCTCTAAATCTTAATTTGAAGGAAAAGTCAGGATCTACAACTTTGTCAATGTGAACTATTTCCCAAAAGATGATGGTTTTTAAGTTATGAAGCTTCAAAGTTGTCTACTTTTTCAAACACTTAGAAAATTTTACAAAAGGCAGATTTTTTCTCAAAAAGGAAGCATCTTTGAGGTTACTTCTCATCAATATTTCCGAATAATTGGAAGAAACGCAAAAATTGAAAGTTGTAGAGGATGTTTGGGGCTTTCCAAAAAGTACTAGAAGTACTCCATCGTGTTTGCGAGCTAGGAGATTCGAAGAGATGAAGATGGTGATCCATTCTTGAATTTCAAGCCATTTTCATGAAGAACCAAGTCTCAATCTTGAGCCAAACCTACAAAATCTGTAAGAACAATCCAAATAACTTGTAAATATCCCTATAATAAGAAGATTACACAAGATTTTGAGCTATTGTCCAAGTGTTTTTCCCATTGTCCAATGATCCATTCCATTTCAAGCATAAAGATCACACCTCCATTCTTACAAAGCCACTTTAATCACCAACAACTCTTGCATTGAGCCTATAACTTGTTTGGTCTGCACCAAAAATAATTCAAAGCCAACAAGCAACATCCTAATATGCAGAAGAATAACTCTAAGTTATGTATAAAGCATTGCAAGTACCATGGGAACCATAACTTCAAGATTTCTTCACCAAGAAGCAAAATCACATAACTTTTGTTTGCATCAACCATTTGATATGATTTTCCCCCCACAAACCAAAAATTGTGCCTATAAATAGAGACCATTGGTTCTAAATTGAAGGGGGCAGAAATTCTCCAATTCATTACCTCACTTGAAAGCTCCAAATTTGTCATTTGCATAAACTTATCATTTTTTAGTTTCAAACATTTTTTGTGTCAAACAACCATTCAAACACTTCATACACATAATATCGAAGTTGTTTGATCATTCAAATTGCATCTGTAACACCTCCTACATCATCCCCCATTTTCACTTTTTTCCATTTTCAAGAGGAATCAGGTAGAGCATTGTAGACCATCTCAAGGTGTTCTAAGCATCCAGTTAGCTTTACCAAGGTCCAAGGAAGCAATCCCAATCATCAAGACTCATCTAGATATGCTATAACCTCTCCCTCGATCTTAATCTGCAGATGTAAGTTTTCAAACTTGAACTCTCTAATTTCTGTATCATTTTAAGCAAAGCTCGATTCTATTATGTTAGTTACAATGTGAGGATCAAAAGCCATCAACTGGTTGCCATTTATTCTTTGTATATGTCATTAAATTTTATTTTGAAGTTTTAGGGTTCTTGAGGATTTTGGAAAATTATTGAGTTATAGGTTGAATAAATTTATGTTTGATACATGTCTGAATTCGTATTGAAAAATGGAACAAGTTTCCTGTTTGTATTTTAAAAATCATTTACTCTAGAGGAAGTTGAAATTTCCAGAAATCGTGAGTTCAAGGAAGAAGATGAAGTTCATCTTCAGATTTTATGAACTTGTTTTATTTCTTATTTTATTGTTTGTGTTTTTAATCTTGGATGTATGGTCACCCCAGTGGTAGAATCGCGCGTTTTAATTCTCTCCTTGCCAATGGCGTGGGTTCGATCCCCCCTTTTGCCATTTTATTTGATTTTTATGATTTCTCAAGTTATAAGTTTTACCATATTATAGACTGGTTGCACCTTATGATCACAAAATGGCGCCTGACCCAATGGTTAAAGTTTTAAGCTGTGAAGTGAAGGGCGTGGGTTCAAGACCTGTCAAAACCAAAATTAAATATTTATCACTAACATCTTTTCTTTTATTTTATAACTTTGATTGATTATTTGAAATAGAAAATTAAGCCATTTTTACTTGAAATTTTATACACTCCTTATTTACCTTGTATATTTTAGGAATATATTTAAAAATCCCAAAAATGTTTATTATTTTATCAATTTTTAAATAAAGAAAAAAATGATGTTTTTAAGCCTTTTAAACGCCTTTTAAATCAAAATCTTTTTAATACCTTTCACCAATTGATTTGTTTTACTTAGGAGCTAATTAGGGCTAAGATTAGCCAACCTTGAGAAAAGAAGCATGATCCCTTAGTTGATTCACCTAGGGTTTTTGTTTAAAACTTTTAAAAATGATTAGGCTTAGGTGTACATAACTAAACCCTAATCCCTAATCTTTAATCCCTTGATTTTTTAATGCAATTCCATGTTAATATTAACTTGTTGCTATGATCACACCTTGTATTCACTTGTACATATACTTGTTGATTTACATCTTTGTACATTTATGCTTTGGTTATGTTATTATCTTTGTACATATACATTGTTCAACTAACCCCACATTCATGAGACATTTATCCATCATCACATCATATTTATTCATACATGAAATGGTCATGAGGTATGTCATCCTTTTTTTATTCATCAAATTTTTATCTTTGAGCTTATACATTGATATTGTTAAACTCACCCTTGATTATATTCATGATACACACGTTGAGATATTTATCATGAATGATTGCTTAAGATTTTGACTAAAACTCTAAAAAATGTAAATGATATTAACTAAAATTGTCAAGGTACTCACTCTCTTTTTCTAACTCTTTTACTTTATGCTTAGTATTCCTAAATCGTAGCACTTTCTATTTGTTTTGAATTGGTTTTGTATTGTTAAAGCTCAACCTTTTTTAAACTCAAACCCTTGGTTTTATAGTGTTAAAGTTCAACCAACCTCTTTTAAATCAACCTTTGCCTTGTATTGTTAAAGTTTGGCACATTTTTAAAATTTGTTAAGTATTGTTAAAGCTTAACATTTTAAAAACCCGTTGAGTATTGTTAAAGTTCAACACTCAAAAATATTTTGCCACTTGGATATTTATTTTCCTTTTTAAGACGAAACTCAAATGCTCTGACTTCCCTAGTGCACTTAAGGGGTATATAGGCACACGAAGCGATGTCGTACCGAGCACACTTTTAAAAATATCTTTGAAGGATAGAAAAACACTTAGAAAGGGGGGGTTTGAATAAGTGTAGTCTTAAAAACTTGAACGATAAAAACAATTTGCACAGTTATTTTTATCCTGGTTCGTTGTTAACTAAACTACTCCAGTCCACCCCCACGGAGTGATTTACCACACCTGAGGATTTAATCCACTAATCGCAACAGATTACAATGGTTTTCCACTTAGTCCGCGACTAAGTCTTCTAGAGTATCCTGATCACAACCTGATAACTCTAGGAACAAATGCTTATACACAAGCTAAGACTTTCTTAGAGTATCTTGACCACCACGTGATCACTCTAATTACAACTGCTTAGACACAAGCTAAGACTTCCTAGAGTATCCTGATCAACACTTGATCACTCTAGTTACTTACAAATTAATGTAATCAATTCTAAGAGTATTACAAATGCTTCTGAAAAGCTATAATCACAACAGTGATATTTCTCTTAACGTTTAAGCTTAATCTCACTAATATATTACAACAGCAATGTAGTGAGCTTTGATGAAGATGAAGTTTCTGAGCTTTGAGTTGAACAGCGTTTCAGCAAGTTTTTCAGAATAAGTTCGTTCAGGATTGGTAACCTTGCTTCTCATCAGAACTTCATATTTATAGGCACTTGAGAAGATGACCGTTGGGAGCATTTAATGCTTTGCGTATTCCGTACAGCATTGCATTTAATGTTTCACGCTTTTGTCAACTACCTCGAGCCTTGTTCACGCTGTGTCTACTGACGTTGCCTTTAATAGCTTCCAACTTTCCTTTTGTCAGTCAGCGTAGCCTGCCACCTGTACTTTCTTCTGATCTGATGTTTGTGTATAGAGCGTTTGAATATCATCAGAGTCAAACAGCTTGGTGCATAGCATCTTCTTGTCTTCTAACCTTGAAGTGCTTCTGAGCGTGATACCATGAGAACTTCAGTGCTTCTGCTTCTGATCTCAAGTTCTTCTGATGCTTCCATAGACCCATGTTCTGATTCTGCCTTGACCATCTTCTGATGTCTTGCCAGACCATGTTATGATGTTGCATGCTGAACCTTCTGAGACAAAGCTTCTGAGCGTTGATTTGTGCATACTCTTTATATATATTTCCTGATAGGGAAATTGCAATGTATTAGAGTACCACATTATCTCACACAAAATTCATATCCTTGTTATCATCAAAACTAAGAATATTGATCAGAACAAATCTTGTTCTAACAATCTCCCCCTTTTTGATGATGACAAAAACATATATAAATGATATGAATTTGCGATCAGAAAGAGCAGACGGCTAAAGACAATTTACACAGCTATAGCATCAGCATGTGAACATGTCTCCCCCTGAGATTTACAATCTCCCCCTGAGATGAATAATCTCCACCTGAAATTAATACTAGAAGAATTTTATAAATAAAAGACTTCCCTGAGTATTTCAGTAGAGACGTTCATAGTGCTTGATCTTCAGAACATTCATGACTTCTGATTTCTGCTTCCATAGGACAGCTTCAGAACATTGAATTTCTTTAGATCTTCCGAACATTCACAGCTTCTGACTTCTGCTTCCATCGGACAGCTTCAGAACTTGAATTTCTTTGATCTTCAGAACATTCACAGCTTCTGACTTCTGCTTCCATCGGACAGCTTCAGAACTTGAATTTCTTTGATCTTCAGAACATTCACAGCTTCTAACTTCTGCTTCCATCAGGACAGCTTCAGAGCTTGAATTTCTTCTTACATCACTTCATGCTAGTTTGTATCAGAACATTATTGAATGTACCAGAGCATCATCAGAGCATCTCTACATCCTGAAATGTTACAGAACAAAACTAAACGACAAAAGTCAGCATGAATGAGTCAGAACATAGAATATGTTTCAGAACACATAATATGTATCAGAGCCATATAGAATGTATCAGAACAAATAGACATAATGTTTCAGATCTTATTCTATCATCAGAATATCTGAACATTCTTCCTTCTTGCTTCTTTCTTCTGATTCTGAAGCTGCATAGCACTCAGCTTGCTTCAAGAATCCAAGAGCTTGATTCATCTTGTTGCTTCTTATGTTGATCTTGAGTCTTCAATTCCTGCAACAACACAACTTAAAGTATAGAACTTTGCAAGTTCTGTTAGTAATGTGGGGCCTTTCTTACCCGGTAACTGATAATATTAATCAGATCATTTATCATATATTTCTCCCCCTTTTTGTCATAACATCAAAAAGAATATAAAAGATTCAGATGTAGAAAACGACAACAGAAAGAAATAGAATCAAACTTTTCATTGATTAAGCAAACAGAATTACAAAAGATGTATGCAGAACAAGCTGATGCAACAAGCAAAGAAAACTACAAGGACTTAAAGACTACAACCCTAGCCTAGTCATAAGCCTGTCCAGACTAGAACCTCCACTGTAGGAGAGATGCATGAATTCAAGGAGGAAGTGAGAGACAGTTCACAGGAAGAGAACTAATGTCTCAAACGGGGCTTTCCCTTAACATAGAAGTCAAGAACATGATCCTTAACTTCATCCAATATTTCAAGAAAGTCTTCTTCCTTTGGATAAATGTTGATAACAGCATCACAGAAGAGATCTGACTTGAGACTTCTTGGAATCTTGAGAGTTCCGTCTTGAAATCAATGTCAGCGATCCCCGAGATTTGTTTCTCAACCTGGAACCAGACAACCCTTCCAACCGTTCTATTCAAATAGATCGACCACCCTTGAGCCTTTGCCTTTGCATCTTGGTTGAAACCATAAGCACCCAAATCATCAGCGTCCACATGAATTTTGCACAAAACTTCTATTACTGATGGAGGAATGGAGCAAGTTTTCAGTGGAGAAACCTCTTGAGAGGAACTTGAAGACGGATTCATGGTGAATTCTAGGTTGAAGATGAATAAACTAGGGTTTATGCAAAATGTAGATAAAGAGAGAGAAAAAGAAACTGAATGCAAGAGAGAGAAATATGAGAGGGAAACGAAACGTTTGAAGAGTATATAAAAAAAAATAAACTGACATGATGAATGGCATTTAATGTTACGTGACGTAAGGAGAGATAATAATGTCAAAAGAAGTGATTAGCACAGTTACCTAAGTAGGCGTCCCCTCAACTGCACGCACGCTTGTCCAGAAATAGTGAACACGTGTTTACCATCTGGATAGCCAGTTACAGCTGTTTTACTTTTAAAGAGATTCTGAGTCAACTTAGACAATGAAACGTTAGTAATAACAGAATCACTACTTCTAATTGATCACAATCAGAACTTCTTATAAAAAACTAATCCAATCTCATTTCAGAAGATACTCATACATAAGATCTTCTCATCTTATCATTCTGGGCATAAATCCATACTGATATTCTTCAGAATGAACTTAAACCTATCTTCAGCAAGGGGTTTTGTAAAGATATCAGCCCATTGATGGTCTGTATCCACAAAGTTTAAAGATATAACACCCTTCTGAACATAGTCCCTTATGAAATGATGTTTAATCTCAATATGTTTAGCTTTTGAATGTAAGATAGGATTCTTAGATAAACATATAGCAGAAGTATTATCACAGAAAATAGGAATGTTACTCTCATATATATGATAATCTTCCAGCTGACTTCTCATCCAGAGCATTTGTATGCTACAACCAGCAGCAGCAACATATTCTGCTTCTGTTGTTGAGAGGGCAATAGTAGCTTGCTTCTTGCTGTACCATGAGATCAGATGACTTCCAAGAAATTGACAACTTCCAGAAGTGCTCTTCCTTTCAATTCTATCCTCAGCATAGTCAGCATCACAGAATCCTACTAAGTTGTAGTCTTTGGATCTTTTGTAAACTAAACCAACATTAGTAGTACCTTTCAGATACCTCAGAATTCTCTTAACCGCAGTTAAATGAGATTATCTCGGATCTGATTGGAATCTAGCACACAAACAAACACTGAAGAGAATGTCAGGTCTAGAAGTAGTTAGGTATAGAAGAGATCCAATCATACCTCTGTACAACTTCTGATCTACCTTCTTACTTACCTCATCCTTACCTAGGACACATGTTGGATGCATAGGAGTTTTGGCTTCCTTACTTTCAGAAAGATTAAACTTCTTCAGAAGTTCTTTCACATACTTCGTTTGATGAACATAGGTTCCATCAGAAGTTTGGTTGATTTGAATCCCAAGGAAATACTTGAGTTCTCCCATCATGCTCATTTTAAATTCAGCCTGCATAGACTCAGCAAACTCCTTTCCAAGTGTAGCATTAGATGTTCCAAATATAATATCACTAACATATATTTGACAAATTAAAATATCCTTTTTAAATGTTTTACAGAAGAGAGTAGTGTCCATTTTTCCTCTAGTGAAACCATTTTCCAGAAGGAAAGAACTCAAACGTTCATACCAAGCTCTAGGAGCTTGTTTCAATCCGTATAATGATTTCTTTAATTTAAAAACATGATTCGGAGACATGGAGTCTTCAAAACCAGGAGGTTGATGGACATAAACTTCTTCATCTATGTAACCATTTAAGAAGGCACTCTTAACATCCATCTGATAAAGAGTGATGTTGTGTTGAGTGGCAAAAGAAATTAATAGACGAATAGATTCTAACCTGGCCACTGGTGCAAAGGTTTCTGTATAGTCAATCCCTTCTTGCTGACTATAACCCTGAGCCACCAGTCTAGCTTTGTTTCTTACCACTTCACCTTTCTCACTCAGCTTGTTTCTGAAAACCCATTTTGTTCCTATAATATTAAATCCTTTAGGTCTTGGAACAAGATCCCAAACGTCATTCCTTGTAAACTGATTTAACTCTTCTTGCATGGCAATTATCCAGTCTGTATCTTCTAGAGCTTGATCAACAGAAGTTGGCTCGATCAGAGAAACCAGACCTAATTGACATTCAGCATTGTTCTTGAGGAATGCTCTTGTTCTGATAGGATCATCTTTCTTTCCAATAATGACATCTTCTGAGTGAGCAGATGTGAGTCTAGATGATCTTCTGATAGTTGGTTCTTCAGAAATTCTCAGATTTTCCAGGGATGCAGCAACTTGATCTTCTGATTCTTTGCTGCTTTGGTTTTCAGCTTCTGAAACTTTTCTTCTTGGTTCTTCAACTTCTGAGATATCAATATCAAATTCTGCAAAATTTTCAAACTGCTTTGGCTTTTCAAGACCAAGCTTATCATCAAACCTGATATTGATTGATTCTTCTACAATCAATGTTTCAGTATTGTATACTCTGTAGCCTTTAAAGCGTTAAGAATATCCAAGAAGGAAACACTTTTGTGCCTTAGAATCAAACTTACCAAGATGATCTTTAGTGTTTAGAATAAAACAAACACATCCAAAAGGATGAAAATATGAAATGTTGGGCTTTCTGTTCTTCCACAATTCATAAGGAGTCTTATTTAGAATAGGTCTTATAGAGATTCTATTCTTAATATAACATGCAGTGTTTATTGCTTCTGCCCAGAAGTGCTTAGCCATATTGGTTTCATTGATCATGGTTCTGGCCATTTCTTGTAGAGTCCTATTCTTTCGCTCTACAACTCCATTTTGCTGTGGAGTTCTAGGGGAAGAGAAATCATGGGCAATACCATTTTCTTTGAAGAACTCCTCAAATAATCTGTTCTCAAATTCGCCACCATGATCACTTCTGACCTTTATGATTTTGCACTCTTTCTCAGATTGGATCTGAGTGCAGAATTCAAAGAACACTGAATGAGACTCATCCTTATGTTTTAAGAACTTTACCCATGTCCAGCGGCTATAATCATCAACGATGACTAATCCATATTTCTTCCCTCTGACAGATGCTGTTTTGACTGGGCCAAACAGATCAATGTGCAAGAGTTCTAACGGCCTTGAGGAAGAAACAACATTCTTAGACTTGAATGCAGGTCTGGAGAACTTGCCCTTCTGACATGCTTCACAAAGAGCATCTGATTTGTATTTCAGATTTGGAAGTCCTCTGACCAGATTTAGTTTGTTAATCTGAGAAATCTTTCTCAAACTAGCATGTTATCTTCTGTGCCAGACCCATTGCTCTTCAGAAACAGACATAAGATAAGTCACCTTCTGATTCTTAAGATCCTGAAGATCTGTCTTATAAATGTTGTTCTTTCTCTTGCTTGTAAATAGGATTGAGCCATCCTTCTGACTTACAGCCTTGCAAGACTTTTGATTGAAGATTATATCATAACCATTGTCACTTAATTGACTTATGGACAATAAGTTATGCGTCAATCCTTCTACAAGAAGTACATTAGTTATGGAAGGAGAGTTACCAAGACTTATGGTTCCAGAGCCAATGATTTTGCCCTTCTGATCTCCTCCAAACTTGACTTCTCCACCTGGTTTAAGCACCAGGTCTTGGAATGTAGACCTTCTTCCCGTAATGTGTCGCGAGCACCCAGAGTCCAGGTACCATGACATTTTGCTTTTTGTCCTCTTTGCAGCCAAGGATATCTGCAACAGAAATTATCTTCTCCTTAGGTACCCACAATTTCTTGGGTCCTTTCTTGTTAGTTCTCCTCAAGTTCTGATTGAACTTGGGTTTAGCATAATATTTAACAGGAGGAAAAGCATGATATTATTTGGGTTTGTCAGCATGATATTTCTTAGGATGCGTCACATGCTTCTTGGTGTGAACAGTGTT
Organism: Vicia villosa; assembly: GCF_029867415.1. Classification (NCBI taxonomy): domain Eukaryota; kingdom Viridiplantae; phylum Streptophyta; class Magnoliopsida; order Fabales; family Fabaceae; genus Vicia; species Vicia villosa. The sequence continues at coordinate 90,515,006 of NC_081184.1, forward strand.
AAACTTCTGTGCATGTGAAGTGAGCCTAATATCATGTGCATGGCCATATTTGAAATGATCATACAATGGCTTGTATGTGATCTTCAGATCATCAACAGGTTCAAATTTATGTGAGGTATCACCCTCATAGCCAAAACCAAACCTTTTGTTTCCAGAAACACCATATATCATAGAAGCAAGATGACTTCTGCCAATACTTCTAGATAAGAACTTTCTGAAGCTCGAGTCATATTCTTTCAGAATATGATTCATGCTAGGAATGGATTTTTCTGTTTCAGAAGGAGATCCACTATCTTTGGATAGATTTAAAACTTTTTCCTTCAGTTCAGAATTTTCCAATTTCAGCTTCTTAGTTTCAAATTCAAACTGCTTTTTCAGCTTTTTGTATTTGATACTAAGATGAGCCTTGAGTTCCAGAAGTTCTGTTAAACTGGAAACTAACTCTTCTCTAGATAGTTCAGAAAATACCTCTTCAGAATTTGATTCTGATGTAGATTCTGATCCATCATCTTCTGTAGCCATCAGTGCGAAGTTGGCTTGCTCTTCTTCAGAGTCTGATTCTGATTCTGATTCAGAATCATCCCATGTTGCCATAAGACCTTTCTTCTTATGAAACTTCTTCTTGGGATTCTCCTTCTGAAGTTTTGGACACTCGTTCTTGTAATGTCCAGGCTCATTGTACTCATAGCAGACAGCCTTCTTCTTGTCAGATCTTCTGTCACCGGAAGATTCTCCTCGTTCAAATCTCTTTGAACTTCTGAAGCCTCTGAACTTCCTTTGCTTGCTCTTCCAGAGTTGGTTTACCCTTCTGGAGATCATGGACAGTTCATCTTCTTCTTCAGATTCTGATTCTTCAGGATCTTCTTCTCTAGCCTGAAAAGCGTTAGTGCATTTTTTAACATTAGATTTTAATGCAATAGACTTACCTTTCTTCTGAGGCTCGTTTGCATCCAGCTCTATTTCATGGCTTCTCAAGGCACTGATAAGCTCTTCCAACGAAACTTCATTCAGATTCTTGGCAATCTTGAATGCAGTCACCATTGGACCCCATCTTCTGGGTAAGCTTCTGATGATCTTCTTTACATGATCAGCCTTGGTGTAGCCTTTATCCAGAACTCTCAATCCAGCAGTTAGAGTTTGAAATCTTGAGAACATCTTCTCAATATCTTCATCATCCTCCATCTTGAAGGCTTCATATTTCTGGATTAAAGCAAGAGCTTTAGTCTCCTTGACTTGAGCATTTCCCTCATGGGTCATTTTCAATGACTCATATATATCATGGGCAGTTTCCCTGTTAGATATCTTCTCATACTCAGCATGAGAGATAGCATTCAGCAAAACAGTCCTACATTTATGATGATTCTTGAAAAGCTTCTTCTGATCATCATCCATTTCTTGCCTTGTAAGCCTTACGCCACTGGCTTTCACTGGATGTTTGTAACCATCCATCAGAAGATCCCATAGTTCACCATCTAGACCAAGAAAGTAACTTTCCAGTTTATCTTTCCAGTATTCAAAGTTTTCACCATCAAATACTGGTGGTCTAGTATAACCATTGTTACCATTGTATTGCTCAGCAGAGCCAGATGTAGATGCAGATGTATTTGTTGGAATTTCACCAGCCATCTTTTACTGAAGCGTTTTTCTCTTCCTGAATCTTTTCTAAACACGGTTATGTGCTTGCACCTTAGAACCGGCGCTCTGATGCCAATTGAAGGATAGAAAAACACTTAGAAAGGGGGGGTTTGAATAAGTGTAGTCTTAAAAACTTGAACGATAAAAACAATTTTCACAGTTATTTTTATCCTGGTTCGTTGTTAACTAAACTACTCCAGTCCACCCCCACGGAGTGATTTACCTCACCTGAGGATTTAATCCACTAATCGCAACAGATTACAATGGTTTTCCACTTAGTCCGCGACTAAGTCTTCTAGAGTATCCTGATCACAACCTGATCACTCCAGGAACAAATGCTTAGACACAAGCTAAGACTTTCTTAGAGTATCCTGACCACCACGTGATCACTCTAATTACAACTGCTTAGACACAAGCTAAGACTTCCTAGAGTATCCTGATCAACACTTGATCACTCTAGTTACTTACAAATTAATGTAATCAATTCTAAGAGTATTACAATTGCTTCTGAAAAGCTATAATCACAACAGTGATATTTCTCTTAACGTTTAAGCTTAATCTCACTAATATATTACAACAGCAATGTAGTGAGCTTTGATGAAGATGAAGTTTCTGAGCTTTGATTTGAACAGCGTTTCAGCAAGTTTTTCAGAATAAGTTCTTTCAGAATCGTTAACCTTGCTTCTCATCAGAACTTAATATTTATAGGCACTTGAGAAGATGACCGTTGGGAGCATTTAATGCTTTGCGTATTCCGTACAACATTGCATTTAATGTTTCACGCTTTTGTCAACTACATCGAGCCTTGTTCACGCTGTGTCTACTGACGTTGCCTTTAATAGCTTCCAACGTTCCTTTTGTCAGTCAGCGTAGCCTGCCACCTGTACTTTCTTCTGATCTGATGTTTGTGTATACAGCGTTTGAATATCATCAGAGTCAAATAGCTTGGTGCATAGCATCTTCTTGTCTTCTGACCTTGAAGTGCTTCTGAGCGTGATACCATGAGAACTTCAGTGCTTCTTCTTCTGATCTCAAGTTCTTCTGATGCTTCCATAGACCCATGTTCTGATTCTGCCTTGACCATCTTCTGATGTCTTGCCAGACCATGTTCTGATGTTGCATGCTGAACCTTCTGAGACAAAGCTTCTGAGCGCTAATTTGTGCATACTCTTTATATATATTTCCTGAAAGGGAAATTGCAATGTATTAGAGTACCACATTATCTCACACAAAATTCATATCCTTGTTATCATCAAAACTAAGAATATTGATCAGAACAAATCTTGTTCTAACAATCTTTTCTCACCCTCCCACTCTATTTAAGAAAAACACAAAAAAAATTTATAACAATAATAACAGCAATAATATATATTTCAAAGAGGTTCCTACGGAGTACCATAGATGTGAGGGGTGCTAATACATTCCCCTTGCATAACCAACCCCCGAACCAAAGATCTCTGATAAGTTTAATAGATTTGATTTTAAAAATTTCTGTGTGTTTTATTTTTTTCCTTTTTCCCATTTCCTTTGAAAATAATAAAGCACGGTGGAGACTCTACTAAAATGTCTGAGCTAAGTCAATCAACGACTCTAGTCTCAAAATTTCACCGCTACAACTGCAGTGAAGCTATCTAAGGATATGAACAACATAAATCCTGAGGAGTTGGTTAGCTTTCTCAAAAGTCATGAAATAGAGATAGAAGAAGATGAGCCCTAGAAAAGAGGAAAATTTGCTGCTCTAAACTCCAGATTAGAAAGAACCAAGTCAGAAAAGAACAAATCCTTCCAAGTTGAAGAAGTGGAAGATTCTGACGAAGAAGTTTATGATGATGAAGATGAAATGTCACTTTTGTCCAAAAGAGTCAAGCAAATTTGGAAGAAAAGACAAAATAAATTCCGAGGATCCAGAAACAAAGGAGATCGTCCAAAAAAAAAATTCTAAAGGAAGAGCAATGAAGGAAGTAACTAGCTACAAGTGTAAGGAACCTGGACACTATAGAAATGAATGTCCAAGGCTCAAGAAAGAGAGAAACAGAAAATAAAGCTTCAGAAAATAAAGTTTCGATGGAAAGAAGAAAGGTCTTGTGGAAACATGGGATGAGTTCGACTCTAAAGTATCAGAATCTAATTATTGACGAGGAGCATGCCAATGTAGCATTCATGGCTACCACGCTAGAAAGATACACAATAGAAACTGAGTCTGAATCAGAACAGGTATTCTCTAAACTTTCTAGTAATGAATTAGAATTATGTTTGTCTAAATATCTGAATAGGTATCGGAGACTTCAACGAAAATTCAAGAACCTTCGGAAGGTTCATGAATATGAAATTGAAGAGTATGGTAAGCTAGAGAATGAAGTTTTTTAACAAAAAGTGTTGATGCTCTGTCTGTTATGTATTATTGTCTAATGTTTGGCTAAAATATATAATAGCAGAAAATGGTACAGCTGTGAATCTTGCAAGTGTAAAATGAACAAAACAGGTACAAGCAAGATGTTACATGGAATATCATGACATCAACTCATGACATCGCGCCTGCAGAACTGGAAGAAAGATTCAGTTTGTATTGAACAGATAGAAAATATTCTATGTGAATATTTTGTAATCCTATGTGGCGCATTTTTAAAGTTCAAAAGAATAATTGAAGAATCAGATCAGAAGATTGAAGATTCAGGAAGAATCAGATCAGAAGATTGAAGATTCAGCAGTTTCTAAATTAGGAAACTCATGATTAGAAGACCTTATTTGTAGCAGAATATTTCTGCATATTTGTAACAGCAAGGAGTGCTGCGATTTGTAAGCCCAAATCCAATTGGGATCAGGTTATAAATAGGAAACTTTGGTAACCTAGTTTAAGATAGAAAAACTTGTTTTAAACGATGTAGTCATTAGGGTTTCTATAGGTAGACCTCCCAGGTTGTGGGATGGCTGCCATGTCCTTCTCGAAACCTGTAGGTTAGAGAAGTGATTGTCCTCACTCGAAACCTGTAGGTAAGAGTTGATTATTGTAAACTTGATTGAAGCTGTGAAGCAAGATCAAGTATGTGTTCATTGTTAATTGTGTAAATAGCTATTGCAGGGTTGTAACAATTAGGTATCACTAGGGAGTGAGCAGAGTTTCTCTTGTCTTGGATGGTGTTCTGAGATAAAGGTTGCATTGGGTAGTGACTAGGTAAACTAGAGGTTGTTTATCTGTAAACCAGAGGTTTTTGCATAAAATAGTACTACTGATAGTGAAATCTTCTTCCTGGCTTGGTAGCCCCCAGAGTAGGTAGTTAGACCGAACTGGGTTAACAATTAACTGTGTTATATATCTTTTGCATTATTTGTTCAGTTATGAATGTTATGGCTTTGTTTATAACATTAGGTCCAGAAGTGTTAGCTGTTCCTGAATAGAACCATATAAAGATTATGATCAGGTTATGTCTACTGAACATATGTGATCCCAGGTTTCATTGACTCCTGTTTAGGAGTAATTAATTAATGAAGGATCTTTCTATTATGCTTATGCTACATTAATAACAGATCAGATGTCTTGACATCGGGATTGACATCCGAGTCTATCATACCAGAATTTTCAAAAAAAAAAATTATTTTAGAAAAAGAAAATATTTTTATGAACAAAAACTGTTTAAAACTTGAAGAAACTCTTGCTAAAGCTCCTCCATTTTCTGAAACTATCTTATATAAATATGATAAGGCATTTAAGAAATTCTTAAATAACAACATAGCAAAATGGCTTCCATGATCTATGATGTCAGTCATAATGGAATAGAGGTATTTGTTATGTTTCTGATGATGATGATCATAAATCACATAAAGAAAACCAATCTATATCTCCCTTCTCTTATTATACACCAGCATAGACACAAAATTTTAATGTTGCATGAAAGCCCAAATTTATCAGAAACTCTGGGAAAACTAATTTAAAAGGACCCAAAAGATTCTGGATATAAAAATATAAAATAGTGTATGTTGTAGATATCTTATGTAGTAGAGTCAAAATATCAATTATGGTACCTAGACTCTAGTTGTTCGCGTCACGTGACGGGGAGAAAACATATGTTCCAAGACCTGGAAGTTAGAGATGTTGGGTATGTTGGTTTCGGAGGAAATCAGAAAGGAGGAATCAAAGGATCTTGAACAGTTGGTAATAGATCTTTTCCTTCTATATCTAATGTAATTTATGTTAAGGGGTTAATGCATAATTTGTTATCCATAAGTCAATTAAGTGATAATGGTTATGACATTATTTTTAATCAAAAACGTGTAAGGCTGTTAGTTAGAAAGATGATACAGTTCTCTTCACTAGAAAGAGGAAAAATAACATTTATAAAATAAAAGCTTTCTGATCTTATAAATCAAGATGTAAAATGCTTAATGTCTGTAACTGAAGAGCAGTGGGTGTGACATAGACGTTTGGGTCATATTAGCATGAGAAGAATATCGCAGCTAAATAAACTTTTTCAAAATGTAGAGTTATGGAGGAATACAATAGATGTCGTTGTTTTAGAAATAGGAAACACACATTTATTTTCTTAAAAGTAAGTGGTACATATGTGACATTCTTTTATCTAAACTGTTATCCTAGAAATAGGAAACACACATTTATTTATCTAAACTGTTATCTTATAAACTTCAATGGTACAATACAAAAGTCTATTAATTTATTTTGGCTATAAATTAAAATACAAGAGCCTATTTAATGTAGAAAGTATATATAACTTCAAAGAATAATCGAGTATTGGATGCAGGTAATGTGAATTTTCAAAGAATAACTCTATATTATTATTTACGTATTGTAGGAATGGATTAAATATGCGGGAGAGAAATGGAGAGGTTTTAAGACAAAAGTCACAGACGAATATGTTCATAATTTCAAAAAAGATCTCGCTCCTGCACATGTTAAGAATAATTTTATTCGAAATTACTTCAAGTATCATTATATTTGTGATTGATAAAAACTATTGAAATTAATTGTGGTTTTTGCATTTTGTAGGATTCTCTAGTTGAAGAAGCTGAAAAAAGTGTCTTTGAGTTATATAAAGAATAAATGGTTGGATATTTGTTGTGTTATTATTTTGTAGTAGTAAACCGTGTGCAAACCTTTCTTATCATTTTGTACACTTGTGTATCCTAGATTAATACTTTTGTATATTTTGACGAATATATATATATATATATATATATATATATATATATATATATATATATATATATATATATATATATATATATACATATATATATATATATATATATATATATATATATATTAGCTATTTGATGCAATTAAATGTGGTCCGTGTGTTGTGGGAAAAATATGCAAAATAGCGACCTAACTTTGATTTGGGTGGTATTTAAATCTTATATGGAAAATTAGGTACAAAATAAATTACAGGTTAAAATAGGAAAAACAGCCATTATATACTTAAAAGCAGTAAACATATTACATCGGGCATTATTAAAACCGATGTAAAATCAGGTCTATTACATCAGGCAAAGCGGAAAACCGATGTAAAAACAATCTATTACATCGGATGTAGATGAAAACCGATGTAAAATATGACGCATATAAAATTGCATTATTTTTCACATCAAACATCTGATTCAACCGATGTGGTATGTTAATTTTTCACATCGGACCTTGAACCGATGTAAAATGTCCCATACTTATTACATCGTCTGGCTTTACATCGGGTCCAGGACCGATGTAAAAAGTACTTTTCGCCTGATGTAAAAAGTACTTTTTACACTAGTGATATAAAAATCATTTGTAGATGAGACTACAACCAAAAAGATGCGAGTGTGCCTTGTTGATTAACCATTTTTATATTTTAGTTTTGTTTGTTAATCGTTTTGGTTTTATTGTAAACAAACCATTTCGATACATTTATAATGTATATATAATTTTGTTTAATAAATGTGTCAGTTTGATTTTTTTCAAAAAATGTGCATTATAAGTTCTGTTTTATAAAATATACATGTTAAATAGAAAATAGTGTAAATTTTTATAAAAATAATTTATATTTCAAAAACACAAGAGATCTCTCTTGGGTTGGAACTCTCATATTCATTTGTTCATCTCGGTTATTAAATCCAATTGAGAGTAAAAGTAAGATTTTCACCTGGGCCAAATGGAAAGGAAAATTAGCGCACTTTTCATTACACCCTATAATACCTCATTCACCCGACCAAAGTAAAATTCCTATTGTTAGTTTATCTTTTTAAGACATTGTATGCCCTAATATATATTGAGCAAGTAAAAATATAATTTGATTTTTATAAATTTTTGTGTAAAATAATTTTTTTTATTAATGTTTTCTAATAATTTAGTCACTAGAATAAAAAAATAGAAAATAAAATAATTATATTTAGTGACAGCATGAACTGTAGGTAGAGGATTAATATCTTTATTGAAATTTTTTGTTTTACTTAGAGGTAAAACTGTAGGAAAATATTAACCTCTACTGTCCGTTGGATTAGTGACTTGAAGTGAGAGTTTAATCCGTCTATTTTCTTGTTGTGTGAATAAATAAGAGAAATAATTTGATAAAATGGTTCTTATTAATTATTAACTATTAACTATTTAAATTAAATCCAAATATCTGTGTGTGTCCACTAGCATGTATTGTTGTGTAAATGCAGTTTATTTTGGTGCAGGCAACTCACCATCATAGTCTATGAGTATATATCCGTACAACTTTTGTTTATTAACATAAGACATATTTTAGAATTATAGAGTATCCAACTTTAGAGGCTCATTTAATTGAATCATAAAAAACAACAAACCCAGCCACAAAAACGGTGCTAAACACAATGATCAGCCACCAATAGATCACTTATGTACCATTAATTATCCTGTATAGTAGCTTATAGTATAAATATTGCATGCTTGTGAGAATTGTAACTCAAGCTAAGTCTTCAAACATTTCCACTTCTAAACCACTTTTGTTCATTTTTTCAATCATGAGAAAGGCTTTCTTTGTTCCTTTGTTGCTTACTGTAATATTCTTTTATGCTACGTCTGCTGTAGCAAGAAATGATCCCTCAGGTTTGTCATTTTTGCATATTTGGTAAAAAAGGGTACAAAGAAATTTATGTTATTAAAGTATATGACTTGAAAAAATATCTTATTTTTGTGACTTGTGATAATAACATGCTTAAATTCTTGTGTAGGGAATGAAGTGAACACGGAAGGAAAGCTTGCAAATGAAGGAGTGACAAAGCCAACCCTGGAAGGACCAAATGAAGATGAAAAATTCAAAGGATATTTTCATCTAAAACACAAACTCAAAGGATACTTTCACAAGAAACCAATTTATTATAAGCCAATACCAAAATACATTCCAACCTATAAGCCATTCCACAAACCAATCATAGGTGAAAAACCAATCCCCTCTGTTGTTGAGCCAGAGGCATTTCTTAAGCATAAGCATTACATTTTCAAAAAGCCTATTGTTCCCATTGTTAAACCTGTTTATGTTCCAATTTACAAGCCAGTTCCAAAGGTTATTCCAATATACAAGCCTATTCCAAAGGTTGTTCCAATTTACAAACCTATTCCAAAGGTGATTCCAATTGTTAAGCCAATTCATTAATCAGTTTGAGAGAAGAAATTAATGTATCTCAAGTGTTCCATGGAAGCTTTTACATATAAATAGCTTCACCTAGCTATATCTTAACACTATTTCAATTGTGTGTTGCATTATCTATCCTATTTATCTTATGTAATTTTTATTTTTATTTTGGGAAAATTATATTGTGTTGTGTATTAGGTAATATTTTCACCTTAATAAATTTCTCAATTTGCCAATTATCATTGATATTATATTCTCTGTGTATTTATTATTATCTGTTATATTATTGTGTGTGACAAGAAATGAACAAATTTTTAGATTTTAATGTAAAAGTGATATTAAAAAATGAGAAAAGAAAACAAAAAAGCAGATAGAAAATATAACATAACAATAAGACAATGGAGAAATAATTAACAAAAGGAAAATTACATAAAGAGATGAAAAAGAGTTTACAGGTTTAAAAGTAACAATCGACAAAGGAACAAAGAAACATAAAGAGGGAACATAACAACAAAGAACACAAAAGGAATCTACTAAAGACTACTAGTTTGCACCATCATCAGTTATCTAAGCATCATCACCCTAAAATGGAGAGAATCCTATTCTCGAAACTCCTGAAGTGATCCTTGTTGGTGCACAATGAATAAAGATGATGACAAAGAGAATAATAGAATAACGGCGCAAAAGAGATGAGAGAATAAATGTTGTATTCTACTATTAATGATAGCTATTACAAGGCTATTTATAAGAAAAGAAAATCTTGCCACCTAAGCCCTAAAACAGTAAACTTAGTGAACAAGTCTAAGGTACAAACAGTACAGTACTACAAAATACTAAAGTACCCTTACTACTAAACAGTTAAGCTAATGGGACCCAGATAACATCTTCTGGTCAATACTATCTTCTGAGTAACCATCAGAAGATCAGTCCATCTTCTGAATATTGAATTACTCTTCAATACCATCCCTTAATTCATATTCTTCAATCAAAGCTGACAACGCCAATTCCATCCCCTAAGAGCAGAAATTGATCCGTCTTGATTGCCTTCGTCAGAACATCTGCCATCTGCTTCTGGGTGCTGCAGTGCACAACTTCTAATGTTCCATTCTGGACTTGGCTTCTCAAGAAATGATACTTAGTCTCAATATGCTTGCTTCTTCCGTGTAACACCGGATTCTTGGCAAGATTGATTGCAGACTTGTTATCAATCATCAGCTTCAGAGGCTTCTTCACTCTAATCTTCAGATCTTCTAATAGATTCAGAAGCCACACAGCTTGACATGCAGCTACAGCGCCTGCGATGTACTCAGCTTCACAGGTTGATAGAGCAACAACAGGTTGCTTCTTGGAACTCCAAGAAATAGGACCTCCCAGAAACATGAACAAAAATCCAGAAGTACTCCTTCTATCAACTCTGTCTCCACACCAATCAGAATCAGAGTAACTCAATAACTCTGATTCTTCCTTTCTCCCTGAAGGAAACAATATGCCATATTTCAGAGTTCCCTTGACATATCTCAAGATTCTGACAGCAGCTTGGTAATGGGACCACTTAGGTTTACTCATGAACCTACTAACCAATCCAACTGCGTAGCATATATCAGGCCTGGTATTACACAAATACCTTAGAGAACCAACCAGCTGTTTGAAGATTGTAGCATCAACATCTTCACCTTCAGAATCAGAGTCCAACTTCTGATTCATTTCTGACGGTGTAACAGCAGCTTTGCAATTCTCCAGCTTGAATTTCTTCAGAAGTTCTAATTCATACTTCAGCTGATGCAGAATGATACCATCTTCTGAATACAGAATCTCCATCCCTAGAAAATATGACATTTTCCCAAGGTCTGTAATCTCAAACTCATTCATCAGCACCTTCTTGAACTTCATCAGATCTTCTGGACAACTCCCCGTAAGCAATATGTCATCAACATAAAGACACAACATAATCATATTGCTTCCATAATGTTGCACATAGACTCCATATTCCATCTCACACTTCTGAAACCCTTGCTTCTTGAAAAATGAATCAATCTTCAAATTCCAAGCTCTGGGCGCTTGCTTCAATCCATACAGAGCTTTATGTAATTTGTACACCATCCCTTCCTTATTCTTTTTCACAAAGCCAGGGGGTTGTGACACATATACCTCCTCTTGTAATGGACCGTTCAGAAATGCAGACTTTACATCCAGATGCATCAAGGACCATCCTCTATTTGCAGCTAACGCAATCACCAGCCTGATTGTTTCATGTCTAGCTACAGGAGCAAACACCTCAAAATAATCTAGCCAGGTTTCTGAAGAAAACCTCTAGCCACTAGCCTTGCTTTGTGTTTACCAACTGATCCATCTGGCTTCAGCTTTACCTTGAAAACCCATCTGACGCTTATGGCTTTCTTCTTCTTTGGAAGTTCTGTAAGCTTCCAAGTTTTGTTTCTTTCTATAGCCTCAAGTTCTTCTTTCATGGCATTCAGCCAGACCTTCTTCTTGAGCGCTTCTTCTATACTCACTGGTTCAGAATCTACTAACATAGCACACTGAATGACCTCTCCTTCCGACTCAACTTCTGTGTCTTGCAACATGTCAAAATCTGCAAACCTTCTTGGTATAGTTTTGACTCTTTGTGGTCGCTGAGCTACTTCAGAGTCAGCTACTCCAGAGTCACCACCTCCATGATCGTCTCCAGAAGATTGTCCTCCAGACCCTATGTCTTCAGAGTTTTCCCTTCCAGAATCATTACTACCACCAGACTCTGGATCAGAATCAGATTCTCCATCTGAGTCATCTTCAGAAGATGCTTCATCTTCTGACTCGTCTTCAGAAGATTCTTCATCTTCTGACTCTAACTTTTCTTCAAAAGTTATCTCTACATCAGAAGTTGGTTGAGACTCTCTCCAATCCCAAACTTCTGATTCCTTCACAATGACGTCTCTGCTGACTTCAACTTTGTTAGTTTCTAGACAATAGAACTTGTATGCACCTGTACTGTGGTACCCCACCAATAACATCACTTTGCTTCTATCATCCAGCTTCTTCCTTCTAGCTTCTGGAACGTGTTTGTAACACACAGAACCAAAAACCTTCAGATGACTAACACTCTGCTTCTCCTTAGTCCACTTCTCTAAAGGAACAATTTCCTTCAGCCTCTTCGTTGGACACCTGTTGAGCACATATGCTGCAGTAGCAACAGCTTCTCCCCATAGATTATGAGGAAGCTTCTTCTCTTTTAGCATACTTCTCGTCATATCAAGCAAAGTACGGTTTCTACGTTCAGCAAGACCATTGTGTTGAGGAGTATAGGGAGCAGTAACCTCATGCTCAATTCCATTATCATCACAGAACTTCTGGAATTCTATAGAGTTATACTCACCTCCACCATCCGTTCTGAGAATCTTTATCTTCTGACCACTCTGCTTCTCAGCCTTCACCTTGAACTTCTGGAATTCTGTGAACACCTCAGTCTTAAACTTGATAAGTGTTACCCACGTCATTCTTGTGAGCTCATCCACAAAAGACACAAAATACCTATTTCCTCCAAGTGAAGGTTCTGGAAATGGTCCACACACATCAGAGTGCACTACTCCCAGAGCATGCTTTGCTCTTGGAGAAACTTCTGATACAAATGGCAATCTGGGTTGCTTGCCTTTCATGCATACCTCACATGACTTCTCAGGCTTCACAATCTTTGGAATGCCATGTACAAGCTTCTTAGAACTTAGATGCCCCAGTCTCTAGCAAAATGGCCAAACTGTTTGCAACAGTAACATTGAACTTTCTTCTTATCCTTTCCCTTCTGATATCTCTTCTCATCAGAAGTTTAGGCTTCCTTCTGGAATCTATCACCACGTCTATGCTTCTGGTCCTTCTTGACAAAAGAAGCCTTCAGAACTTGCTCAACTTCTCTCTCAGAAGTTCTCTCAGTCAGACGCAACTCCTGTGCTTCTAAACTGCTTTGCAACTCTTCTATTCTCATGGTTTCCAGATCTTTAGAATGTTCAATAGATACAACAATATAATCAAATTGAGGAGTAAGTGACCACAACATCTTCTCTATGATTACTTGTTCAGAAAGAGTTTCTCCACAAGCCTTCATCTCATTAGTGATCACAATCACTCTAGAGATATACTCAGAGACTTTCTCATTGTTCTTCATGTTGAGATTCTCATATTGCTTTCTCAGGGATTGAAGCTTCACCTTCTTCACTGATACGTCACCACCGTAACACCTGACCAGTATATCCCACGCCTCCTTTGACGTCATAGAATCAGCAATCTTCTCAAACACATTTACATCCACACACTGATGGATGAAGAACAACGCCTTTTGGTCTCTCTTCTTCGTCTCTCTCTGCGCTTCTCTTTGTTCTTCCGTTGCATCCGCTGCAATCGGAACATATCCTCCAGTGACAAGATCTAGAACATCTTGAGCACCAAATAATACACGCATTTGAATCATCCATCTATTCCAATTTTTACCATCAAGAACTGGAAGTTTGGTATTCAAATTGCTTCCACTCATCTTTAAACTTGTGCAGAAAAAAACAGATTTCACTCACACTCACACAGTGTTTCCCAACCCACAAACAACCAAGAAAAATGTGATTCAACACAACTTTGTTTCCCTGAAACAAAATCAATCACACAGTCACACAAACTCACATTCACTCGTGTTTCCCTGTGTTTGGAACCGGAGCTCTAGATACCAATTGTTGGTGCACAATGAATAAAGATGATGACAAAGAGAATAATAGAATAACGGCGCAAAAGAGATGAGAAAATAAATGTTGTATTCTACTATTAATGATAGCTATTACAAGGCTACTTATAAGAAAAGAAAAGCTTGCCACCTAAGCCCTAAAACAGTAAACTTAGTGAACAAGTCTAAGGTACAAACAGTACAGTACTACAAAATACTAAAGTACCCTTACTACTAAACAGCTAAGCTAATGGGACCCAGATAACATCTTCTGGTCAATACTATCTTCTGAGTAACCATCAGAAGATCAGTCCATCTTCTGAATATTGAATTACTCTTCAATAATCCTAGAGCAACCAGTTATTCTCATGTGGACTTGCAAGGATGACCTTGAGAAGATCTTCAGAAAGATGAAATGAAAGGATTTGATACTCAAAAGTCTTATAGATTTGTTGCTTCTTGTTGGTGAGGTGTTGGCTAAGCAAGAAAAAAACTTGAGAAGTTTGTCCCTAATTTGTAGAACTCTTTAAAATATAAACTCATACTTTGTTTTTCTTCACAACTCCCATTTGATTTAAATTGGGCTTGGTATACCTTGACTTTCTTGCAATATTTTTCCTTCAACAAATATCTCACGTGCAACCAGATTTTAGTTATTAGATCACTATAGGGTAACCAAGTGTTAACCTTCTTACATCCAATCTATTGTGGTCTAAATATTTAATGATTACTCGAAAAATAATGAAGTCGTCATCAAAATTTTAAAAAAATAAGAAAAACTTTGATAAAAACCTTTTTAAATAAATAAAAAAGGTTTTTGAAACTAAATTTTAGTTTTTGGAGTCTATTATGCGTAAGGAAGGTAGTAGCATCCTACGACATCCAATCGAAAATAATTACCTCTACTTAATTGTACAAAAGTAATATTAACTTATAAAATATTTATTCAGTACTTATTATTAAATATAAATTAAAACTAAATACAAAATATAACATATTTACTAAAAAAATAAAGTTTTTCTATTATTCTACTTATGACTGGAAAAATTTACCCACTCCGTCTTAGACCCGTCCAACTCGATTAGAAAAAGATCCTAGGAGAAAGTGCGTCCGATCACAGATAAAACGGATAAACATGTGTGGGTTTGTAAGGGTTTGAATTGATTGGGTGAAATCAAATTTGTATCTCAGGCCCATCGAATACCATACCCATCGAATACCATATTCAACTGAGCCCAACTGCCATTATTTTTTGGGTATCCAGGTCCATCACATGGGACGCTAGTTCACCACGGTGAAAAGTCACAAATGTTCCTAGATTCCGGAAACGCGTCTTCGGATGCATTATTTGTGTATTGGGTTATTCTGGAGATTCATCACCATATTAGTTTTTGGCATATACGGGAAGTGTCTCACTTGCAACACCTTTTTGTGTGTATTAGGTGAGTTCGAAGATGCATCTTTGTAATATGAAAAGGGTAAAATTGGGTTTTCAATGTGTTCAGTCTCACCATTTGGATAAAGTAATCCCTTATTTTCTTTATATGTTTTTTTTATAACTAATAGTCTTTGAGCTTTGACTGGTATTTTGTTTGCTCAATCCAGTTTAGACTCACACGTAGTAATAACACTAGATGAAACTCATAACACTCCTATAGAACACGTGAGAGAAAGTTGAGTGAGAAGAGAATTAAGAAACCTTGAATCCTTCTTGCACTGTCGTCGAGTTTCATTTCCTTTTGTTCTCTTTAGTGCATCTCCGTCAGTGATTTTTTTCTTATCAATCATGTATAAATCATTGAATCCATTATATATTCACAGTAAATATATTTATGCCCATTCATATTCGATTTTACAGATTTTGTTTCGATATTAATTTTATTTTATTCAAAATAGAAACTATTAAAGTTTTCATTTTGGAAGAAGGTACTTGTTTTCACTTCTTTGCATTTATGTGTGATTGAGGGTTTGTTTTTTATTATGATTTTGACTAATATTTTTTCTTACATAATTTGATAAATTCCAATGAACTCAAAATGCACACCCAAGGTTTTTTTTAAGCAAGTTGTGTTGAAGAGAACAAAAATTCACGGAACAATATTACAAAAGACAGGTCTAGATCGCGGGAGGAAAATTACCCATCAATTAAAACCTAATTTAAAGAGTTTTTGTCGAACTCATAAAAGTTATTATTGGTATGGGGAATATTCCCTATAAAAGACCACCTCCAAATGAGCGTTTTACAGCTCCACACAACATCGCGGGTATTCCACACAGAATTCCTAAAAATTATGTCATTCCTATAAAGCCATAAACTCCAAACAATTGCCAACCAAATACACCCCACCTTTAATTTACTAACTTTCTTGAATTTACAAAAGACAATCATCTCCAAAAACTCTCCTTAAAGTCCACCTCTTTATAATTAGACATTCCAATCCAAGAAGCCATTTCCTTCCAAATCTCATCTGCCTTATGGCATAACAAGAAAAGATGAACGGGAGATTCTAAATTATCTTCGCAAAAAACACAACCAAGATTAGAGGTGGGAGTTAAAATACCTCGAGTCGATAGCGAATTTTTTTTAGGAATCCTATACTTGAAACATCTCCAACTAAAGACTTTGACTTTTAGAGGAATATCATCTTTCCATACTAGAGATGTAACAAAATCAAAATGGTTTGGAGGACCAAATTTCAAGACGCCATCACACATAATGCTATAGCAAGAAGATACGGAAAAAGGATCATGCCCCAACAGACGCCAACCCACACGGTCCTTCGTACCGTTACCCAACGAAGAGGCCGCAACAAGACGGTGATGATTCAACAAAGCCCTTAACGCGGTCACTTAACCTTCCAAACTCACCGAAACCAAAGGGATCCCTAAATCGTTCCACACCCACACGTTGCCATGCCAAACTCCCATACAAGAAACGGAAACATCGTGTAAAAAAGAAATAGAAAAAAGAGACGGAAATAACAACTTTATAATGCCCTCCTCCATCCAATAGGAATGCCAAAAGGAAATAGAATAACCATCACCAATACAGAAAACAACATTGTTGACAAAAAAGTCCCCGGAAACTCTTTTCTCCAAAGACAAAATATCCGACCACCAAACCGATTTCGAACTATAATTATCAAGCTTTCCTCCTTCAATGACCATCCTAAGCTTTATGTCCCAATATCAAGCTTTAAGCATCCTATACCAAATAGAATTTGAATCCTCCAAAATTCTCAACTTTCACTTACTAAGAAGAGCCAAATTAAACTTCTCTAATCTCTTTAGACCTAAACCACCTTTATCCATCGGAATGCACACATCATCCCAACACACCCAATGTATACTTTTCTTCTCCTCCGAACCTCCCCCCCCCCCCCCCCCCAAAGAAAATTACTTTGTATTTTATTAATCTCCCGAAAAACCTTTTTAGGAGCCAACTAAAAAGAGAAAGTGAAAATAGGTAAACTAACTAACACCGATTTCAAAAGAGTAATTCTTCCCCCAAAACTATGCCACCTTCCTTTCCAAGTACTCAAGCGCTTCTTAATGTTTTCCACCAAAGGACTCCAAAAATTTATCCTTTTAGGATTAGAGCCAATACGAATACCAAGAAAAGAAAACTCATTTTTCCTCCCTTTTACAAGAAATAAAGGAAGTTGCCACATCCAAGAACCTATAATTAATATTTATGCCAATAAGCTTGCTCTTATTGAAATTAATACCGAGACCCGACACAATATAAAAACCCCTCAACAACGCTTTAATGGCCCATAAGTGCTTCCAACTACCATCTCCAACCAATAAAGTGTTGTCCGCAAATTGAAGCACATCTACAAAACATTTGCCTTTAACATTACACCCAACAAAATCCCCACTTTCTACCGCCTTATCAACCAAAGTTTTAAGCCCTTCCGCTACAATAACAAAAAGAAAAGGAGATAAGGGATCACCTTGGCGGAGACCCCTTTCCACCACAAACTCTTTGTAAAACTTCTATCCACTTCATCCAAACATCCTTAAATCCCATCCTTTTCAACATAAATTTAAGAAAATTCTAACTCACCTTATCGTAAGCCTTTTCGAAATCCACTTTAAAGAGAAGATATTCCCTCCCTTCCTTAGTGGAATAATCCATCAATTCATTCGCAACAAGAACCCCATCTAGCAATTGACAACCCAGAACAAAGGCACTTTGGCTAGAAGAAACAATAGAGTGCAAAACCCTTTAAATCCTTTCGGCAAATAATTTAGAAATAACTTTATAAATACAACCCACCAAACAAATAGGCCGATAGTCGTCCAACCCCAATGGATTAGAAGACTTAGGGATCAAAGATAAAAACGAAGAAGTGATGGCCTTCGAAATCACTCCACCCGAATGTAACTCCTTGAAACAAGCAAAAAAATCCTCCTTTAAGAAAAACCAACAATTCTTCACGAAGAGAAAGGTAAAACCATCCGGCCCCGGGCTTTCGAGCCTTCACAATTCCACACCGCCTCCTTTATTTCCTCCTCGGTGAAAGGTAACTCGAGAAAAGCACTTTCCTCCCTACACAACGAGTTGATCGAAACATTCTCTAAAACCGGTCTACTAGAACAACCCTCCTTGAACTTACTATTGAAATGACGCCGCACTTCTTCCTTTACCTCCTCCACTTTATCAATAGTACCACTACATGTGGTAATATTAATAATATGATTCCTTCTCCTCATTTCTTTCATAACTCTATGGAAATATTTACTATTGGAATCCCCATCATTGAGCCACTTTAATCTAGATTTCTGAATAAGCATATTCTCCTTAATTTTAAGGTTCAACCAAAATCTACTACATGCCTTTCTTTTGATAGCTTGAACCTCATCACTCATAACGACACAATCATCCACCTCATTCATCTCTCTAACCCCTTCCTCCACTTCCAAATCATATTTACCAAAAACCACTTTGTTCCACCACTTAAGTCTATCCTTGATAATAAGAAGTTTCTCCTTTAAAACAAAATCCCCTTTCCCACGCACAATAATCTCCTTCCATTCTACCTTCAAAAATGCATAAACTCCTTATTATGAAACCATTCGCTATTGAACATGAAAGGTTTGGGACCCCAATCCTCCTTGTCTACAACCAACCACACCGGACAATGATCCGACACATCTCTTTGTTCAATTAATTGACACACCACTCCCCACAAGGAGATAATGTTCCCATCAATAAGAAAACAGTCCAACCTACACTTCGTTTTTCCATCCCCACTAAACTAATTATATTTTTTCCTTTACACGGGACATCAATCAAATCACAATCTTCAATGAAATTAGAAAACTCCCCCCATTCCGTTTTATTGGTCATAAAAGAAATACCAAATCTCTCGCTTCTCTTCTGAATAGCATTGAAGTCGCCTCCAATTAACCAATCCCTATCATTAAATTTTTGTTTCAATTCCACCAACTCCTTCCACATAGATCGCTTCAAGGACAAATAACAAGCAGAGTAAACATTAACAAAGTAATAAAATTGATTTCTCTAACTAACCTTCATGCCCAGAAAACCCGAGCCTCGAAAACTGAAAACCACTGATAAGGAACTAGCTTTCCACAAGATGAGAATACCTCCCGACATGCCCTCCGATTCCGTAAAAGAGTAATCAAAATTCGAGTTACCCTAAAAGCTCCTAGCCACCGCATCCGAAATAAGATTCAATTTAGTCTCTTGAAGAAAAAATAAATCCTCTTTACCCCTTTGGATAATACTACTAATACGCTTCCTCTTAATCCTACTTCCCCCTCCCCTAATATTTAATGATCTAACAATCATTACAAAGATGTGTGATTCGCCTTCCTTGTTAATGAACACCTCGTCTCCTTGTCTTTATTCCTTCTAGTTTCACTCGATACCACCCCTAGATTAGAGATAGCTTTCCAAAGTTTATCCCCCGAATCAAGGCCGAAGTTGCTAAAAATCCTTTGATTGCATCTGAATATATTTGAATTTGTCGCACTCTCCACACAACAAACAGCAGCACCGACATTATTATTTAGACCAGTAACTGTACTAATAACATAGGGCACTACCTCAATGCCGAAACACGCTGCTGCAAGAAATTTGTTAAGTCTCACAGCAGCAGGCCTCCGAGTTCTATCCTTAACAGCCCTCGAATCCACCATAAAACCGCCTTCTTCCTTTCCTAATCTCTTCTTACCACTCATGGATTTAAGGAGTTTCAAAGGACCTCCTAACAAAGCCATTTTCCGTCTCCTTCTATGCTTAGTAATAGTATAATCAACTCCTGCAGCACCACACTATTCCAGCAAATCCGATTCATGCTCTAACTCCACGCCTTCCCCGCTGCCAGCATTCGGCGCTATCGTCTCCAAAACGGAATCAGCCACTCGAGATCCTTCAGATACTGAGTCTAAACCTAGGCAGCGCTACGAATTAGACTGAGCCGCCCCCAGTATCAAACCCTCCTTAGCATGCTCAATAGCAACATCAAAAAAAACCAGTGGATTCCCCTTTCTCAGCAACAAATTCCGAGCCGGCCTCATTAAATTTCCTGTTTCCGCTACTGTTGGGTTCCGGAACAGAAAAGTCATCAACGCACTTTCCTTGCACAAAGTATATCGCCTTATCGAACACCCCATTAGACCTATCTACCACTGCAAGAACATAATATTTAGAATCGGCCTTCAGTGCCCCAGCCTTGGGCCTCGATACCAAAACAGACTCACAACATATTACCTCAATACCATCCACCTTCCTCCCCACTCCAATATCAGCACCTATTGCAGAAATTGTTCAATGCTATCGGTCGAAAGAGCAAACTCAGAGCCTACCTCCTCGTCTGACAAACCATTGGCCCAAACATCCTCCGAATCTGATGACCCCACAAACTTAACAGATTTGGGAGGGGCAGAGCCTAAACGTAAAGCTCCAAAGTTGTCCTCCCTTAGGATCAGAGGAAAAACTTTATCATCTATGATTTCCCGATAAGAGTCCGGTAAAACAAACAATGTTACAACCTTCACCAACACTCTCGCTACATCCAGGAATTCACCTTTTGAAGTATGCTCATCTATGCACACAAAGGTACCCATTGAATCAGCCAGCCCCACAAAGAAGTCAGAAGACCAAGCATGCGCTGGTATTCCGTAAATGCGCAGCCACACCACCCTACTATCATCGACCGTTGTTTCTTCCCGTTTCTTAATCTCGGAGAACCATGTCCTCCACCACGTTTCACCTTCTCCAATAAGATCTTCAATGTACCCCTCCTCCATCTCCTCAAGCCAACATAGATTACCTCCCATAGGAGTGACTTTAATCGCAAAGAAATCTTCCATCTCGAAATGCGTCTGTATGTTATAAGTTGAACCGGACACGATAACCTTCCCTATATACGCTTTGTTTAACCTCGACCTTTCTTCTTCCTTTGATTTATAACACAAACTCGAAAATTTTTCCTCCTCCTTTTGGACGAAGCAACCCCTATCCTTACTAACAACCTCAGCAAAACTCCGGTTATCCTTCCTTAAACCCTTCCTCCCATCATTGCGATTGACGAACACATCGGTTTTCTCTTTACCCCTAAACCCTCCAAACAGATTTCTCGCGAGCCCCAAATTATTTCTCTGATACCAAGGTAAATTCGCGTGAATCTTCTTACCTGCAATGAACAGATTATCCATCTGTACCGCCAACATTCTCTTATCTTCCACATCAACGAATCTAGCGAAACCGAACCTCTTACCAATGTTATTCCTCCTTGGAGAAATAGAAACCTCTACCACTTTTCCAATATACCCAAACATATCAAACAACACCTTGGACTTTGAGTAATCAGGAAACTCAGAAAAGTAAATAGATGTCACCACTTCCTCCTTCATCTCCTTAAGAATCAAATTTTTTCCACCGAAAGGAAACGTGTCCCACCGCGGTTTCTAACTGTTGAAAGGTCTTCTATTACGAACCTCCGTCCACCCACCTCCCTTAACAGCATTCCTAAGATCTCTCATAGTGGGAAAACGAAAAAAAACCAGCCCACAGAAACTCTACAAACCGCAACCAGAAAGAAAAGACAAAAACCCCAGAAGTAACCTACCGGGCTAAAACGACGAAGTCGTACAAGAAAGAAAAAATCGACAAACCTAAAGTGCCATAAATCAGTATCAAGAAACACCTCCTCAACAAGGTCCCTGAGCCCTAAAGCCAGAAATTTAAACCGAAATTGAGAAAATGGAAGATACCTTTCTAAAAGCCACTGAAGGTTCCACCGGGAAAGCCCAAGCAACACCGCCGGAATCTCACCGAAAATCGCCCTTCATTTTCATTGTCTCACCGGAAATCGCATTACCACACCCAAGGTTATAATATCTTCTTTTTTATGTTATTCATTTGTATTTTATGAGAAGAATAATAGTAATTTAATTTATTTTTATATCTTTGTAGCTATCTGTTGGAAGAAAAAACTTTTTGAATTGAAAAGGTAATTTTATGTTTTAATTTGTTTTCGTTGTTAATTTGTGAGCTTATGGTTTGTTTCTTCTTTGTTATCATTAAAATATTGTGTGTGTTTTTTTTCTTTTTCAAGATTACTTTGGGGTGAGGTGGGAGTGTTTCCTTCTAAGATTTAAATTTATTTGAAAACTTGCAAACTTCAAATGTATTTTGTATAGGCTTATAATATTTTTTGAGTTTCTCTGTCAATGCCCTTTTATGACACTTTCACAACCAAGGACTAGGGATGGCAAGCAGACCCAAACCTGCGGGACCCACTCGCACTCGAATCCGAGTCAACGGGTGAAAACCCGAGTTGACTGGGTTTGGGTTTGGGTTTGGGTGCCACTCGATATTTCGGGTGCGGATTTGTGTAGTGTGAAACCCGCACTCGATACCCGCACTCGAAACCCAAAATCACACCCGCTTATATATGTATATATATAGTTATACATATTTATATATATAGTTATATATATATATTTATATATATAGTTATATATAGTTATATATATATATATATATATATATATATATATATATTGTGGAGAGTTGTAGGAAAAATATATTTTATGTATTTTGTTCCGGGTTTGGGTGAAAAAATCTGAACCCAACGGGTGTGGGCGTGGGTGTTATTTTTCCACTCGAATAGTGTTTGGGTTTGAGTTCGAGTTCGGATGCCAATTTCGGGTGCAGGTTTGGGTAGTGTGAAACCCGCACCCGACCCGACTCGTTGTCATCCCTACCAAGGACAACAAATTCTAATCAATGATATCTTTATAATATTAAACATTGTTATGTATGTTTATTGTTTGAGTAAATAATATTGGTGTTTGTATAGTTAATACACTATTACAAAATATATTTATTGTAACATTTTATTATCTTGATTAATCAAGCAATCGAAGTAATGGTTTTTACCACTATGGTCCATAATAATAATTGTGGTGATATGTTAAGGCTTACAAGTTTCGAATCTTAGCACCAATATTTTTTTAATTTTTTTTATACAACAAAGAGTGTGTTCATTAATTTCTAAATTAAAAATAATTTCACCATAGTTGTATCTGTCAACCCTGGTTGTATGTCACCTAAAACTAATATGTTTCACTACAATTGATCTTATCAACCACAGTGAAATGTGTTTCTTTATAATTAAAACATATCAGATTTTGTTTATTTTCTTTAGAACACAAGTGCCCTAGTGAAGAATAAACAAAAGCGACAGCGAAACAGGCTTTCAAACTTCATCTTCTTACCTCTCATTCATTTCTTGGAAGGTCCAAACTTCCGGTTCTTACAACGAAAGCGAGCGCAAGCATACACGAAGGGTGTTTCTTGATCGCAACCTCTTCTTCAATTTACAGCACTTTATCTATTTCTTAACCTTTATCACCATTCACATTGAGTTTTTAGATTTTGGTGTTGTTAAATGTTATATTATTGTGATTGAACCATATTCATATGAAGTGTGTGTATGAACCTCTAGTAAGTTGTGTGAATGTAGGTGATATATATATATATATATATATGTGTGTGTGTGTGTGTGTGTGTGTGTGTGTGTGCGCGCGTGTGTGTGTGTGTGTGTGTGCGCGCGCGCAACATATTAGTATGTGAGAATGTTGTATGTAGCATTAGTGTGTCATTTGTGTTGTTGTGATTGAGTGATAATGAGATTGTTTTTAAGTTATTGGGAATGTTATCTATAGTTGTTATTTAACGATATGAAGCTAAAGACTGTTTTATAACTTATTGTGTTGTTGTAATGTTAAATGATTATACAAGTTTTTGATATATATTTCAAATTTTATTATGGATCGTAGTTGGATGAAAGCTGATAGATTAGGTCCAGTGTATGAAAATGGAGTTCTTGAATTCCTTGAATAATCGGAATAAAATATTCCCAACAATAATGGACTCTTTTATTGTTCTTGTGTTGTATGCGGAAATGTCAAAAAATTTCCAAAGAAATAAATATTCCATCAAGTATGTTGTGATGAAATTTGTCAAAATTATACAATATGGACCTGGCATGGTGAAGTGGATAAAATCAAAATGCAACGTCAGTGTAGCAACCTGCCTAAAATTTAAACTTAGAGAGTCGCCACCTATTCTGAAGGGCGAATAGGAAACCCTACGCAGTATAGAGATCAGGGTAAGATACTATATTCAGGTCGAGGGAAGGTGTTAGGCACCCTCAACCCTTTCCTATTGGCTTTGAATCTAAGGATCAACAGTGTTATGGCTAAGAGTATTAAGGTAAGGTTTATGCTTTCGAGGGTTAAATAATTAAGGGAAATAAATCGGGGAAAGATGAGATTTAGAAGGAGGGGGACTCGCCTTGTTGCCAAGTGCCTACGTATCTCCTTATGGAGAATCAGAGTCAACGTAGTTCGGGGCACAGGATTGTACGCCTTAGAATTGAATTTGATGTGTTTTTGAAATTGTTTTGAAGTTGTTTTGAAATGCGAATGTTCGAAGGTATTTTGAGTTACCTTATCGTAGTTGTGAACATTGCAGTGTTGAAAAACTGTAGTATCGTGGTTTAGTGTTTTTTAGATTTGGGCGTACAACCCTGATTTGGCACAATTAACCGCAATGATCAATAGGTTTGATCACCATAGTCAAAAGATTGGGGTTTTGCACCATTACCAATTCAAATCGATTGATTCGATTATCACTAATAACGGATTATTATTTTAATTATTAAGTTTTTAATTTACCGTTACCCCTCATAACCGATAGATTCGATTACAAATAATAACGAATTGATAAGGGGGAATATGCTAATCATCATAACCAATAAGATGGTTAAAACCATTTAGCAAAATAATATGTTTTTATTATTGGATTTGATTAAATAATTAATCGATTATTAACCATTGCGACCAATAGATTTAGTCGGAACGAATAATAAATTAAATCCTAATATCTTGGCCTAATGGCCAATGGGATTGGGCGAACCCTAATGCCTTACCTTTCTAGGATTTTTTTGTGATGTTTTTTAATAGTAATTAGATTAATTAATACAATTAAATCGAATAGTCGAGATAATCGAATAAATCGGGAGAAATCCTATACCCCTAACCCCAATCCTACTTTTATTATATCCTAATTTGAATAATTAATTAACTTTCCTAATTAACTAATATTTAACCTAATCATAATAAAACAAAATAACATAAGTAAAAAAAAATAGAAAGAACCTGGTTATGATCCTGTATGGTAAATCCTTGAAGCTCCATGGTGGGGTTGCAGCCCTCGTGCGTTGGATGCAGCTTTGGAACAATCCAAAGGCCGGGATGAGAGAGTGCACCATGAACTCCCTTTGGCAGCGTGCATGTGATCCATCTTTTTGTTTCAGTAAAAATAATTGGCATGAGTGGGGATTCGAACCCACGCCCTTCTTGTTACCCAGCGAACAGTCTTACCATTTGCGCCAGTTGCGTCTTCTGTTAATCATAGTGGTTCGAGGATTAATGTATGAAAAATTAGCGAGCCAAAATTCAAAACAAAAGTTGAAGCATGTGGCACTGTTCATGTTCATCTTCGTTGTACTTCCTTCGATCCTGCAGATTTAAACTCACACAATTTCGACCAATAAATATAAAAGGAAAACATGATTCGGCTGGGAATCAATTTCTAAACGTGATAGAGTCATTGAATCGTTCTAATTTTATCTATTTCTAAAAGCCCCAAATCAAAGCTTCTAACCCCGGCCATGGTGATTCTTGAAACCTGCACAAAATCTCAAATTAAACAACACAGGGAGACTCAAGACAAGGTTATGAACACAGACATGTATCCAAACTCGATTTATGATGGGTATATGCTTGAATTCGGAAAAAAGAATTTGAGGCAAAAGCGTGAATGTTGTTGGCTGTGTTTGCGTTGTTGACCGTGTCGGTTTTGTAGCGGCGGAGCGAGTTTGGTCTTCTTCATTTTTTCCAGAATTTTCTTCTTTTTCCGAATCCTTGAAACTACTTATCTCTTTTCACCTGTAAACATAATTCTTGGTGAAGATGAGCATGGGATTGTGGTTATGACTTTGAGGCAAGGTTCCGCTGTCAAAAAAATATTAGAAATTTGGTTTTGGAGTATATACGTGAGAAAGTGAGAAAATTAGCGTATAAACTTGTGTTGTTAGTATCTGAACAAAAAGTCAATCCTCTGTACCGAGAGAGAGTAAAGATTATTGGGTGAAAAGAGTGGCCTCCCCTAATATGCACTAAAAATGTTTTATTTATATTAGTAAAAATTAGGTTTTCTACACCTAATGGGCCTATTGCCCAATCAACTAAATAATTATAAAAAGAAATCCTAAATTAACACTAATAATTCTAACAATATATAGTTTAACTCCTATTTAATTTACAAATAAATACAACTATAAACTAAAATTAATATACTTAAAAATATAAGGAATCTTATTTTTTTTATTTTTTTTCTAAATAAATAAATAAATGAAAATTGGTTAGAAAAAAACATTACAAAAATAAAAGACGAAAAGTCAGTGGGATTCGAGCCCGAGACCTCTCGATCGCACACTCTTATCTTTAAGTTCTTACCGACTGCACCATGTCAATCATTCGAAAAATGACATAGACAATTATAAGGGGGCAAATTTTGGGGTATGACAGTCAGAAACACATGAAGTTGATGAATATATAGATGATCAATTAGAAGATATGATTTGTAATATTGGAGAATCTTCTTTTAGGAAAGCACATTTTATGATACTTTATGTAGTAATAAGGATGCGCATTTATATAAGGGGTGCACAAGTTTTACACGATTGTTTGTGGTGTTAAAAAAATTTAATTTGAAGGAAAAAAGTGGGTGACAGATAAAAGTTTTACGGAATTGCTTGATTTGGTGAAACAAATGCTACCAGAAGATAACAATTTGTCGGATCGTTGTTATGGGGTCAAGAAGATATTATGTCCAATGGGTTTGGAGTATATCAAAACACATGCATACCGTAATGATTGCATATTATATAGGAAAGAGTATGTATAATTGGATCAATGTCTAGAATGTAGTGAGTTGCACTACAAGGTGAAGGAAAACAATGGTGATAACTATGACAATGTTAGCATGAATCATTTTCATGCTAAAGTGTTATGGTACTTGTCTATGATTCCAAGGTCTAAGATACTTTTTGCTAATACATATGCACAAAGAATATTATATGACATGCATATGAAATAAAATATGATGGAAACATTCTCCATGTAGATGATTCTTTACAATGGAAAAAAATAGATTAGTTGTTTTCAGATTTTAGCCTTGAGCTAAGAAACCTTAAGTTTGGGCTTGTAGTTGATTCTTTGATTCATTGATTGTGCATGAAGCACGAGTATATCTAGTTATCTATGATAATTTTTGGACCAAAACAACCTGAAAATGACATAGATATTTCTCTAAGTTCATTAATTAAAGATTTAAGACTTTTATGGGAGGAAGACATTGATGTGGATGATGCGTATTCAGGTGAAAAGGTTAAGATGTGTTCCAGGTTATTTTTCCCAATCAACGAGTTTTTTACATATGGTAATTTGGATCGATACAGTTTCAAGGAACATAAGTCATGTCCTATATGTGAATCTAATACCTGTTTTCACCAACTTCGATTTGGAAAAAATATCGTTTAGCTTGGGCATTGGAAATTTCTAAAACCTAACCATCCTTATCATAGATTGTTGAAGGCTTTAAACGAAGATCAGGAGTTTGAAATCGCTCCTAAGCCTTTAGCAGGCAATGAAGTTTATCAATGACAAGAACACCTTACTGTTGTCTTTGAAAAGAATAAAAAAGGGCCCGCTGATAGAAATATTTTGAAAAAGAGATCGGTGTACTTTGATCTTCAATATTGGTCTAACTTCGACGTAAGACATTGTCTTGATGTGATGCATATTGAGAAAAATGTCTGTGATTGTTTGATTGGAACACTTCTAAACATTCCAGACAGGACTAAAAAGGAAAAGAAAAGTGTATGCAAGTGTTTGCATGATATCAAAGTTCCACAAGGTTACTCATCAAACATCAAGAAATTTGTATCATTGAAAGATCTCAAGTTAATTGACTTAAAATCTCATGATTGTCAAGTCTTGATACGTTAACTTCAATCAGTGGCTATCGGTGGACTCCTACCCAAAAATATAAGAGTAACTATAATCAGATTGTGCTTATACTTCAATGATATATGTTCAAAAGTTCTTGATTTCAATAAATTAGATGAATTAGAAGATGAGGCTGCAATAATCTTGTGTCAATTGGAGATGTATTTCCCTCCATCAGTTTTTGACATTATGATTCACTTAATTATACATCTAGTAAGAGAAATTAGATTTTAGTCCAGTTTATTTAAGGTGG
Source organism: Vicia villosa (assembly GCF_029867415.1). Lineage (NCBI taxonomy): Eukaryota > Viridiplantae > Streptophyta > Magnoliopsida > Fabales > Fabaceae > Vicia > Vicia villosa. The sequence continues at coordinate 90,543,792 of NC_081184.1, forward strand.
ATGTATCTAATTGAGTGATACATGAAGATCTTTCAAGGATACACGAGAATCACCATGACCAGAAGCATCAATCGTTGCAAGGTACATCACAGAAGAAATTGTTGAGTTGTGTTCAAATTATTTGTCGGAAACCTGGTTGATATAAATTCCAAAGTCAGATCATGTTGATAGATATGGAGGAAGAGGTACTCTAGGTTTAAATGTTATTTCAATGTCTCGGGATATAGTTCTTCATGTACATTTATATATATTGAATAATGTTGATGAAGTTGAACCATACTTATCTACTCATAAAAGAGTTATCAAGAAAAAATATTCCCGAATGAGTGACAAGTGGTTGTTGAAAGAGCACAGCAAGAATTTCATAAGTTAGTTTAATGAAAGGATTTATAATGATGACAGTGCATTTGAGATAATTAAATGGTTGTCATTCTTGCAAAAAATTTAATGTAGTAGTAACTTGGACTGCATATGACATTAGTAATTTTTTCTTTTATGCAAAATTAAAAGATAATCGTAATACAATTCAAAATAGTGGGTTATGGTTGAGTGTGAGCCCATGTATTTCTCTAATTCGAAAGGTAATAATCTTATTTTGTAACCTTTATCACCATTCACGTTGAGTTTTTTTTCTTTTATGTTTTTACTCAAAACCTTCTATATTTATAAGTAAAGTCAATACCAAATTTTGGATTAGAGGGTCAATGAACAAGTAAAATTAAGAATGTGTAAGATTTTGACATGCACATCTTGCAAAAGAGATTATACGTCATATAACATAGTCCGAGTCTTGTGTTATGTGCTTCATCCCCAACATAACATTAGAAGGATGTCGCACACCACACTTGTACTTAGGTTATCAATTTAATACCACGTCAATAGACACCAATAAATAAATAACATAGAAGTGGCTCAATTTGTGTATTGTGTTTAGGTGATATTAGTGGTTGTTTTTATGCGTGTACTTCATTGTCAAGATAAGATATATTTGCTGTACATATGGTTAGAATTAATGGTCGAACAAGACATTAAAGAATTTGGTTTGCTACTACTTACTACTCCTTTACATGAGTTTGGTTTGTTTCAAAGATGGTGAGTCAACAATGTAATGAAAATATGGCTTAAGTGGTAATAATATCTGTGTGTGTTCCACTTAAATGTATTGTTTTGTAAGTGCAGTTTGAACCTTCCCTAACTAACTGGCAGAATTATATATGATCCTACCATTCAATTTTAGAGGCTCATTTAATAGATTCATAACAAACAACCAACTCAGCCATAAAAACGGTGATAAACTCAATTAACATCCTCCAATAATCACAAAAAATAATACTGATATAAGTCACCTATGTATCATTAACTATCCTCTATAGTAGTTTATAGTATAAATATTGCATGCTTGTGAGAATTGTAACTCAAGCTAAGTCTTCAAACATTTCCACTTCTAAACTACTTTTGTTCATTTTTTCAATCATGAGAAGGGCTTTCTTTTTTCCTTTGTTGCTTCTTGTAACATTCTTTTATGCTACTTCTATTTTAGCAAGAGATGATCCCTCAGGTTTGTCATTTTCACATTCACACATTCATATTTCTCCCATATTTGGTAAAAAGAGTATATAAAAATTTATGACATGAAAAAATATATAATTTGTTGTCACTTGTGATAGTAATTTTGCATTTATTGTGTAGGGACTGAAGTGAGCACAGAAGGGAAGCTTGCAAATGAAGGGGTGACAAAGCCAATCCTAGAAGGGCCAAATGAAGATGAAAAATTCAAAGGATATTTTTATCTAAAACACAAACTCAAAGGATATTTTCACAAGAAACCAATTTATTATAAGCCTATACCAAAATACATTCCAACCTATAAACCATTCCACAAACCAATCATAGGTGAAAAACCAATCCCCTCTGCTGTTGAGCCAGAGGCATTTCTTAAGCATAAGCATTATTTCTTCAAAAAGCCTATTGTTCCCATTGTTAAACCTGTTTATGTTCCAATTTACAAGCCAGTTCCTAAGGTTATTCCAATTTACAAGCCTATTCCAATTTACAAACCTATTCCAAAGGTGATTCCAATTGTTAAGCCAATTCATTAATCAGTTTGATAGAAGAAATTAATGTATCTCAAGTGTTTCGTGGAAGTACCATGCTTGAAAAGTTAAATAATCAATTCTTAAAGCTTTTACATATAAATAGCTTCACCTCTCCTATTTATATCTTGTGTAATTTTTATTTCTTTGAGAGAACTTACCATGTGTTGTGTATTACTTAATGTTTTCACCTTAATAAAGTTCTCAACGTGCCAATTGTCATTGATATTATATTTCTTTTTATATTTATTATTATCTACTATATTATTGTGTATGTGTTTGTCTTGGAAATTGGTACACAACACTATTCTCTTTTTAAAGGTTACTTTGCGAGATCAACTAAGGAATCTTAGAACAGCACTTTTGTTTCAGAGTTTTTACAAGAGTTTTTAAATATTGTAGTTTGAAAAGAAGGTGCTTAACACGGCACCAAATACTCTCAACGTCAAAATTGGTGTTTTCGCAAATAGTTGTGAAAGATCAAAGCGAAAAGTTAAACATAAATAGCAAGACTTAAAAGTAAATGACATAACATTAAAATTTGCATTAAAAATACGTGATTCAAACGTACATAGTTCTTGTTTGACTCATTTCGCTCGTTCGCTTGGGTACTTTGAGTGTTTAGCGTATAGGCGTTCGCAAGTTTGGACCTTTAAAACTATGTACAAAGTCCTTTATTTATAATACAGAGAAATAACTACTTCATGGTGGTTTTCAACCAGCTGGAACTCCACGTTCTTCTTTCTAACTTCTCCTATGAACACCCACGTTCTCCATTCGTATTTCCTTTTCCTCAAAAATCCTCGCCCTTTTCCTCAAAAATCCTCACGCTCATGACTTGGGCTGCTTATTCAGTCTTGGACTTTTGAGTGCTTTCAGGTCCAATTGACTATTGATAGACTCTTCCTTGGTTGACTAAGATTATGCTCGACTTGAGTATTTCTCTCACACCATCGAACCCTTTGGATCCTTTTCTATTAGCTGGATTTTAGTCTTTGTCGAAAATCCCACAAATATTATATTTTAGTGATAAGAAGTGATGTACGGTCTTTAACTATATTTATCTGTATTAATAAAAATAAAAAAGATCAACTAACATTTTAACTATTTAGCTAATTAACACATTATTTTGACAAGTATTTAACATAAGTCTCTCATAGGTCCATTTTTTTATGTTACACTATAATTGTGCATTTGCGACTGTATAAGAATCCATACGATTGGTCATGAGTAATAGATTGATCGAATACCTTTTTTAGCATTGTTGCAAGTAAAACTTTCATCTTCGAATTTGAAATACTTAAGAATTTTTCTTTACCCACCTCCCTATGTGGGAAACCCCCACCGAAATCCTAAAACTGCCCCTGCTTCGGAGATGCATCTCCGAAGTTATTTTTTTTTTGTTTTTTTTTTTTAGTTCGGAAATGAATCTCCGAAAACATCAAAAATTTGATGTTTTCGGAGATTCATTTCCGAACTAAAAAAATTCAAAATCCGTGCATATTTTCGGAAGTTCATTTCCGAAACTGTTGCTGCATATACAAATTTCCCTCCTTCACTTTTTCATCATTTTTCTCCAAAAACTTATCAAAACCCTCTCTAAACCCTATCAATCTCCATCAATTTTTCGCCCTAAAAGCAAGTTTCAAACCGTTGATCACGTTAAAGGGGGCATAGAAAGCTACAATTTCAGGTAAACATCTCTCATTTCATCCCCTATTTCACTACATTGATTCAACAAATTTATGCTGAAAACTGATATGGTTCGGAAGTTCATTTCCGAAATATATTACCTAACAAATTTCGGAAATGAACTTCTGAAATATGCCATGGCAGTTTAAAAAAAAACAGTTTTGGCCAATTTTGCTAATTTTTGCATTTGCTAGGTATGGTGCATCCGGACAACATTGTGCAAGACGATGGAGTATTAAATCCGGAAATTGTCAACGTTAATAACGATCCGGTTATTGACGCTACTCCTATGATCAATGCGGTCGATGTTAGGCAACATTTTACAAATGATCGGAGCTTCGTTAGTCGAGAACAATTGATTGATTGGGTTCGAAACGAAGCTAGTAAACTTGGATTTGGAATTGTCATTTTAAGGTCGGACAACGGAAATAGTAGGCGGAAAGCTTTCGTTGTTTTGAATTGCGAACGTGGTGGTAGTTATGTGCAATCAAACCGTGTGCTAAAACACGAGGACACGGGATCGAGAAAGTGCGGGTGTCCTTTTAAGTTGCGTGCTAATCGGAGGGTTGATGATTTGTGGCGGTTAACCGTAATTTGTGGAATGCATAATCATGCCTTGGATGTCAAGTTACACGGGCATCCAATGGCGTGTCGTTTGTCCCGCGAAGAGAGGAATGTGATATCGGACCTAACGATAGTCAAAGTGGCGCCTCGCAACATACTTGCCGATTTGAAGCGTAAGAAACCGGATAGCGTTTCAAATATCAAGCAAGTTTACAATGAACGGCACAATCTCAAGGTTTTGAATATGGGTCCTCGGTCTGAAATGCAACAACTTTTGAAACTTCTAGGCGATAACAATTACGTTTCAAGCTTCCGAACCTCCGAGGACAAAGTTACCGTGCGTGATATTTTTTGGACTCATCCCGAAAGTATCAAATTGTTCAACATATTTCCAACCGTTCTAGTCATGGATTCGACGTACAAGACAAACAAGTATAGGCTTCCTCTTCTAGAGATCGTCGGTGTGACCTCGACGGACAAGACTTATTCGACGGACAAGACTTACGTCGAATCCACCATTCTTGACAAAGTTAGAGAAAAAGTCGTGTGCGCTTGGACAAATCGGGTTAGACATCTTGGTTGCACCACGACTAACCGAGTTGAATCCGCACATGCGGTCTTCAAGAGGTGGTTGGGTGATAGTAAGGGAGATTTATGTCGCGGGTGGGACACCGTGAATCAAATGCTTGAAAATCAACACAATGAAATTCAAACATCGTTCGGTCGGAGCAAGACGGTCATGGAACACTGGTATAAGGGCCAAATTCTATTCTCCCAATTGATTTACAACATATCTCGAACGGGTTTGAATTTTTTGTTTCATGAAGCTAAGCGGTCGGAGACCACGGGGGCGGATAGTTCTTTATGTGGGTGCACCATTAGAACTACATACGGCCTTCCGTGTGCTTGTATAATTTCAAAAAAGAAGGAGTTGAATTCACCAATACGCATGGATGAGGTAGCCGACCATTGGAAGAAACTTCGTTTTAATGATTTTGACCCGCAGAAGGAAAATGACTCCAAAATCACCATCTCCGACGAGTTGGAAGTGATAATGGAGAAGTTTGCTAAGGCGGACGACACAACAAAATTGCACATAAAAGAACAATTGCGAAAGATCGCGTTTCCGGAGACCACCGATTTGAAACCGCCATCTCAACCGGTTAAGACGAAAGGTGCACCAAAAAAGTCAAAAATTACACAAGATGACAATTCAACAAAACGATCTCCTTCCTACTTTGAACATGTTGATTCATCGTTGCCGGAAATTCAAGAGACACCGAAGTCCACGTGTAGTGGTAACAAAGGAGCCCGTATTTCGAAGCCACCTCGCACACCGCCGATCAAAAAATCACCGATTGTCTATATTGATGAGATGCCACTTTTCATGCACAAATATATCGATAACATCGTTGATGTTGGAGGCGACGGTAATTGTGGATATCGGGCCGTTGCGGGTTTGCTCGGTAAAGGGGAAAATAATCACACTTTAGTCCGACGGGAGCTCATTGCGGAGTTGACTTTGTATCGGGATATCTACGGCCGACTATATGAAAATCAAGAAAAGTTTGCAAAAATTCATGATGCACTTGTTCCATCACTTACCGGTATCACTCCGGTTTCGAAGTGGATGTCATTCCCCGAGATGGGTCATCTAATAGCAAGTGCATATGATATGGTGTGCGTCGATTTGACGAGGTTCGGATTATGTGAGACTTTCTTTCCACTTCATAGTCGACCGCCGTTGGACGCGTCGGGCCGCGTCATATGCATCGGGTATCTACAATCGCGGCACTTCGTTCAAGTGTTTTTGAAACCGGGTTGTCCTATACCGGCTACTTCTTGTCAATGGACGGCACATCGTTCAAATGAGGCGGAGACTTGGCCGGATCCGTTCGTTGCGAGGATGGCGGAGTTTGAAGAAATGATGAGCAAGGAGCGCGAGCAAAATAGAGAGCGTTCGAAGAACGTGCCTATTTTCGACTTAGGATCCACCGATTGGTTCGGTGAATTTTAGTTCGTTCCGGATCGTTTTTTGTTTGTAACGATCATTTTTTGTATGTATTGTTGTTTATCATGTAAAATCGGACAGATTCAATACATATATAATATAAGTATGTTTTATGTCATCTTTGTGTAATTTATGCCTATTTTGAATGCTTTTGGTATTGGTAACACAAAACTGAATGCAATGCACAAAATTTGAAATTTGCCTCTGTTTCTGCATAATTCGGAAATGAACTTCCGAAATATACATGTCTGGAGCCTATTTTCGGAAGTTCATTTCCGAAATGTCCCCTGATGCAGGATAAGATTTGTTGGGCCATCAATGCTCCAATAAGTCTATAAATACCACACACTCTTCTTCATCCTCTTCACACCACAAAACACAAATGACACAAACCTACCCTCACCTAGCATTCGTCTACTTTGAAACCGGCTACCCGATGCCGTTCTAATTTCGCTTCTCGCGTGACACGCCGTTTGCGGAATTGATACCGTCGCTCAACACGCTTTTGCGCTATCCCGAGAATTGAAAGGTTGTCAAGCTCGAGTACCGCTCTCCATCGCTTAACGACGAGGGAGACATTAAGTTCACACCTTTTGAGATCAAGAACGACGAAGGCTTAGCGGTTATGTGGACAACGTTCGACCGATTTTCTTCGAAAGGCCCGATCGAGTTGGACGCCAAACTTCAAAGATCGGCGGACGACGTTATCAAAATGTTGACTCATCCCCACCTACCCGTGTTCAACAATATGTAACTTTGATTTTCAGTAATATTATCGTTGTAATCTTCACCCGATTAAATAAAGCGAATCGTTGTTATTTTTCATTTTGCTTCTGTCCAGACATAACTTCGGAAGTGCATTTCCGAATTCCATCATGGGGGGTGCGCTCGGAGATGAACTTCCGAAACACCACATTTTCTGAAAATTTAACTTTATTTCGGAGATGCATCTCCGAAATCAATTTTTTATATTAAAAAAAACACTTTTTCGGAAGTTCATTTCCGAAAACACCTTTTTTGCAAAAAAAAAGTACCGTTTCGGAAATGAACTTCCGAAACAAGGGGTAGTGTGGTAAATTCACTAGGGGTGGGCAAGAAGGTTAGGAGGTGGCTAAAGAAATTCTCATACTTAAACATTCTCAAAGCTAATATATGTATATCCTCATTCAAAGGGTATAGAGATTCTTTAAAACCCATCATATTTTGAATATGATATACAAGTCTTGAAGTCATTAAAAGAGGTTATGAATTCAATAAGGAGTTATCAAATGGCCATGAGAAGAAACTTGTACAAAAAACATATAATGGTTAGTCTAAGGGTTACTATAAGCCACATACAATGCAACAAAACATAGATTTTTTAACGAATTTTTTTATCTCAGTTGAATGCGAGGTCGAGGGGAAAACAATGAGTGTCCTATTACAAAACGTGCATACGACAACGTCAAATTCACCACGGTACTTCAATATACCGTGGTGACATATCTAAATTGAGGTGCTAATTTTTTTTATTTTTTAATTAAAAAACATTAACATATAATAACGGTGGATCATTTAACTGTGAACCGTGGTGATAAAATGAAACTTTTATGGGTTCGAACCTCAGCGCTCTCAAATATTTTATTCCTTTAATGTTAAGACGCGCCTTTTCGTTTTTATTTACTTTTAAATAAATAATAAAAGGGATATCACCACGGTTGAAAGTTTTAACCATTGTGAAATAGTATACTCATATATCAGCGAATTAACTCTCACTTTTTTACAGTAGCACCGTATCCTTCGCGGGTAAACCCTAGCACCCATTTTTTCTCTTCTTCTTCGTCATTAGTCGTGATTCTTGTTTTCAATACATAACATATTATTCTTCTTCCATCTTCTTGTTAGATAGTTCCTGATTATCTCTTTTGTTGCATCTTGATGAATGTTCTCTGTTTCTTAGATCCATCTTCACGACCTTAACAGGAATAAAGTACAAGAAGTATGAAGCTATGTAGAAAACTTCATCCATCTTGTACTTTTTCTTCAAGGCTTCACAACAATATGAACTTAATACTTTGTTACAGTTCCACGACTTCATGTATATCCATTGATGATGTAAGATGTTAGTATTTTTATTTTATTGCATGTATTTATTGTTGAAAATTAAGTTTGCGGTTTCACATCTTGATAACTTTCATGGTATTTATAGGAATCAAACCAAGAACAATACATTGTTAAGTCACAAAAAAAGTAAATGAAGAAACAACAGCAGCAAACTTCATATAGTTTGAGAACCTATGAGAAGAAATATAAGAAGTATGAAGTTGTTGTGTAAACTTCTTACTCCTTATATTTCTTTCTTTTTCATTGCTTCTCAACCTAGATGAACCTTATCAATGATTCATGTTCCATGTACGATTAGTTTCAATACAAGTTGCGTCCTAGAAACATTTTATAATATCTGGTTCTGTTGTATATGTTATTTTGTTTATAACTGCTTTTGTATGTTGTTGTTGTTGATTAATGTTCTCAAAGCAAGAAGATTATTTGAGTTTATTATATTCTTTGTAGATTGTTTGTTTCACTAATCCTCACTTAAAATACATTCATTTAAATTGACATAGATACTTATAATATGCAAATTAAGTTGTTCTTGAAAACCAACTTATATCCATCAATTTTTTTAAAATATTTGCGTCTTATCTTTCATTTTGTACTCTTTTACTTGTAGAATATGATATAATGGCCTTAAATGCATCGCTATCTTCAATTATAGTTAAATTTATACAATACAATTAATTAGATTATCTGCCTCATTATAATCGTAATTTTTATGATGTTGTATCATCATAAAAACTATGATGATAAGTGATGATGACGAAACCAATTATCCAATGCCTTGTTATTATTGAAATTTAACTATAATCGAAGATAGCAATGTATCGAATAAGTTAGACCAATAAATCACATTGTATATGTAAAAGAGCATGAAATGAACAATGAGATGCATGCAATCAGAAAACAATGGTTTGTATAAGTTGGAAGCTCATAACTTCTTCACCAAGTCACCATTTTTCATGCTCCAAAGATCAAATTGAATAGCAAATTACATACAACAAATTTGTCCTTGAGGATGAATTTCCAAAAGATGCAAAAGTTTTGAGTTATGAAGCCATGAAGTTAGTGCCTCAATTACCAACACTTAGTGAAATTCTCAAGGCAGTTTTGATCCTTAAAAGTTCTTGACTTTCAGGCCATTTTCAACAATGATCCCTTGTGAATTCAGATATACTCCGAACATGAAAGTTGTAGAGGATGTTTTAGGTTTTCCAAAAAGTGCAAGAACTCATTCATAGCATGTGTGAGCTAGGAGTTTCAAATTTAAGAAGAAGACGCCATGGAAGATGTTCTTAAGGCCATTTTCATGTTCTAAACCAAGTTCAAACCAAAGCCATACCACAAGATCTCACTTTACAAGTCCTATAACTTGTAAATCTCAACATAATTGAGTAATTACATAGATCCTTAATGCATTGCACAAGAATTATAAGCTTTATCCATTGCATGATGCTATTTTGGGATGAATTTGCAAAAATTCATATATCCAATTTCATAAAGATCACCTTTTCTCAACAAATCTTGATTAAAGCTTGCTAAATTGATTTTGCTTGGATATTACTTCATCTAAACTTCAGAGGCAATCCCCTAATTTCAGGATAGCATGGCACATTCCATGATTTACTCCTTTCTTCACCAAGAAGCAAGCCATGTGTTTTAGAACTTGGAGAAACCAATTGACCAAACCACCCTTCCATATGAGCTGAGATTTATTTCTGCAAGTCACATGAGCCAAAATTATAACTCAACACACCAGAATTTGCACAAGGAATTCCATTGTTGCAAGCTCTCTAAACCATTTCTTCGAATTTCCATTTCCTTGCAAGTTCTTTGCAAATCAACCATCCAAACACTTCCCATATAACTTATAGAACCTTCTGTAAGCATTAAACCTTAACTAAAACACCTCCATTAACATATCAATATCACACTTGCTCACCTATGCAACTTGAGTTTTCCAAAGGAATTGAGGCACTTTCTATCCAAAGTAAGCATTGCAAATGCTTCCTGGAATTTTACTGAAGCTATATAGATCATCACAACATCCCCAGAAGTGCTCTAATCCAACTTTCGATTCTCACTTCAAAGATAAGTTAACCTGACTTTGAACTCCATGTTTAAGGAACCATTTTGAATAAAACTCGATTATATCTTGTTCAGCATGATGTAAGGATCATTAACCCTCTCTTAGTTGTCATTTATCATTTGTATATACCATTTAATTTTGTTTTGAAAAATTAGGGTTCTTAGTGTTTTCTGGAAAATTAAAGAGTTACAGGTTAAATAAATTTATGTTATGCACATGGTTGTGTTCGTATTGAAATTCTACACAGCTATCATGTTTACATTATTTTAATTGGTTGAGAGATGAAGAAAATCGAATTTCCAAAAATCCATGTGACCCAAGGTTGAAGATGAAGTCTGAAAATTGAGTTTTTGGACTTTGTTTGTGTTATATTTATTTTAAAGCATATAATTATTGGATGAGAGAATAGTACCGCTGGTCAAGGAGTGTGTTTGCAAGCGTGAGGTATGGGTTTCGATCCCCCTAAACCTTTTTTGTGTTATTTTCTTTTTTTTTAGATTTTTACACTTACTTTGATATTTTATTTTCTAATTGCATTACTTAGTTACCCCTGGCGCATGGCCCAGTGGTTATATTTTTGTGTTCTGATGTAAAGGACGTGTGTTCAAGCCTTCTTGCCAACAAAACAAATTTTTAATACTAGTTTCTATTCCTTTTATTTTACAAACTTCGCCAATTTTTTAGCCTATCAATTTAAATTACTTTGGCTTGATTTTTTGTACACACCTTATTTATGTGATATATTTTTTAGAATATATTTTAAAATCCCCAAAAATATTATTTACTTAATCACTTTTAATTAAATCAAAATAGTGCCTTTTTTACACCTTTTAAAAGCCTTTTTCTCAAATATTTTCAAAATGATTTCTTCACCAAATAAATTGTCTATACTTGTGTGATCCTACTAGGGTGGAGTTAAGCTTCCTTTGAAGTTTGTAATATGATCAATTGTTTTATCATCTAAGGTTTAGTTATTTCTAAATGAACAAGTTTGGTATATATACCTAAAACCCTAATTTGTGATCCTTTGATCTTTCTCTTGACTCTTGATGCAACACCATGTTAATATTGACTTGTTGCCATGATTATACCTTGTTACTCATTTGAATACATATTTGTTTGTTTACATACTTGTATCATACATTGGTTATGTTATTATCTTTGTATATATTGTTGACTAACCTCAAATACATGAGATATTCATCCATTTTTTTCATTACGTCATACTCATACATACATGATATGATTGACCTTAAGGTATGTCATCCTTTTTATTCATAACCTTTTATACTTGTGTTTATTTGAATACATTTGATATCTTTACTCACTTTGATTGCATCCATGATACACATGTCATGTCTCACCCACAACTTGATATGCTTACCCTTAATGCTTGCTTGAGATGTTTGATTCCTCATTGTTGCTAAAAATCCAAAGGACTGGGTTAGTATTGAATAAAATTGTCAAGGTACTCACTCTCTATTCCTCCTCTTTTTATTTTGTGCTCTGTATTGTTAAAATCTTAGCACCTCTCTTGTTTTAAACATGGTTCTATATTGTTAAAGCTCAACCATTTTTAAATCAAACCTTGTTGTGTATTGTTAAAGCTCAGCATTTTCAAAACTCTTTTAAAACCATGCTTTGTATTATTAAAGCTTAGCATGTCACTCTTGCCTTGTGTAATACGGTGAACTGACTTTTATAATCGAAATGTCGCGGTTAAGCATGAGTCGCCACCGACTTTTATTTTATCCAAATTAATTAGAAAGGCTAAAAGAAACAGAAAAAAACCTTTTAAAGAAATCTGAGTTCGGGGGGTAATTTATGCAAAGGGAAGGTGTAAGGCACCCTTTGCATCCATGGTTTTCCATGGGCTCTTAATTGCTTTGCTTGCTCGTTTTCAGAAAATGTAGATGAAAGAGGAAAAAATGGACTTTAGCTCGTAAATGAGCGTAGCCAGTTTTTGAAGAATTTTGAGAAAGAATATAGAAAATAGAGCATGGCAAGGCAATTAGGGGCAATTACCTTAAACTCAGATGATAGGTCTCTTTTTAGCCTTTCAGAATGAAAGGGTCAGTCCTTGCCATAAGAGGGCAGGAAGCCTTTCGTTTGGAGGTAGAAGGGTCATCGAATTATCATTCGCTCAAAGACTGACCCATGCCATAGAGAGGCAGGTAGTCTAAGGGGAAGGATCAGAATAGCCTTTCGTAGGCAACCAGAAGATACCTCAGCCTTTTCCGTAGGCAACTTCCGAGGGTCGAGGTCATGTTAGTGTATCGAAGGCAGCATCATTAGGGACCATGACCTTTAATCGAGGCAACATGGCTGAGGTATCCTCGTATTCGAGGGACTGGCTATTCTGCACAAGATACAAGGCAACAAGGCAACAGGCAACAGAGAGGCAACAGGCAACAAGGCAACAGGCAACAAAGAGGTTACCCAAAAGTGTGCGTGTGTGCACCAATCATGTGATTATATTCAAATATATTATCTTGTAAATTTAGTGATTCTATGTTCAATTCAAAGGTTGCACTCCCTAGGATTACTAACCACGCAATTTAAACAATATAATCAACAAATACGGGGGAGGGAAATTGTAACCAGCGGATCCCTTAATAGGGTTTGACATAAGTAATAATAAAGCATAAAATATTAAGGTTAGGGTTTAGGGTTACCAACACTCGTAGCCTTGGCGGTCAACAAACCCTGAAAATTGAAAAGGAAAGAATAAACAGAAGAGAGTGAGTGTATTATTTGTTCAGAGGCAACTAGGGTTAACCCTAAAAATAGACATAATAATACAGAAAAAGGGTAAAAGAAACTTAGCTTCGATTGATGAAGGTTGAGAATTGGAGGTAGCTTGAAGCATTGACTCTGACCATCTGATAATTGAATAGAGAAATAAGAGGAAGTGAGTGTAGAGGGATTTCATTGACAGGGGCAATCAAACCCTAATTAAAACAAAATAATAGGCGAAAAATATTAAATAAGAAGAAATTAGAACTTAGCTTCATTCTTTGACGTGGCGCGCAGTCGGAAAGTATTTGTAAAGCCAAACCTGGAAAGGCACAGAAAAAAGAAATGTATTCAGTGTGGGGCAAACCCTAATTAGGATTCAAATTGAGTATAATGGTAATTGATTTAATTAATTATTGGTCTCGTGACCTAATTAATTAAATCGGGAAAAAAAATAAATTAATTGAGTGTAAAAAATGATTTTTAGGAATTTTTTGTGAATTAAATAATATGTATATGAATTTTTAATTAAATATAGGTAATTAAATATAATTTATATAAATATATAATATTAAGAAAACAAAATAATTTAAATAAATAAATAAAAAGGAAAAAAATAAAACATATACTTAAAATAAGATAATTATTTTTATATATATATATAAAAGTTTTAGAAAATATATATAGTTTTTATAAGATAAAAATAAAAGGGAAAATAATAAAACATATATATAAATATAACTAACTAAATAATTTTATGTAATTAAATATAAAAAAAAATGGAAAAAACTTAGCTGGTGATTGTGTGTGGCGCAGCCTGAAGGTGCATGATAGGGCTGCGCATCCAGAGCCATCAGATCCAGCCCATGCTTAAATCCTGTGGCAATGATGGAGGGTGCATTGCACGTACGATGAAGGTCCCCGCGTGTGATCTGGTAACAAGGAAGAACAAGGAAAATAATAGAAAACAAACGCAGTGGGTAAGGATCGAACCCATACCCCTGCGAATCAAAGTGTCATGCGCTGCCAACCGGACCACAATGCTTACGTTGATATGGAATTGGACTGAGATTTATATAACTAGCTATATGACGTTAATAAATTTTTAAAACAAAAAATTAGCGCCCAGACTTTGTCTTCTTCGTGAAGACAATTAAGAACACAACCTTTTTGGCAACGTTTTCCTTTTGTTGCCATAAGTCCTGCAAATCAAAGCTCAACAGAAACAATTTATAAATCAGAATTAAGACCGTGGATCTACTAGAAATCATCCAAAGAATCCAATGGTACCACTGATTTCGACTGATTTCGTCTCTAACCCAATGGCCCCAAATCGCAAGTACTGAACCCTAGCCATGGTGTATTGTCGTATTCGCGTCAAAACTCTAATTAAACCATCCAGGAACCTTGTAAACACAACTATGAACACATATATATTCAAATTGCATTAAAAATGTATGAATTATGGTAATCGAATTCGAAAAAGTTCTTAACAAACCGTGAACGAACCTGAGTGATTCGGCGAGCCTCGAATGCTGGTAATGATCAGAATTGTTTCAGAGAATCTCCAGGAAGGCGTTGGAATCGACGAAACACTTTGAATGGCCCTGCAACTTCTTGATCCGAATTTGATTTTTTTGAGTTTTCTTCCAAGTGTTGCTAAGGCTTTGGGGCAGAGAATTCGTTCCAAAAAAATCCTCCTGTATTCTGATTTTCGTCCACTATAAGTATGTGGGAATTTAGGTTAACAAAAGTGAACCAAATCCTCATAATTGGCATGATTGAGATTGGATTTTTTGGATGAAAATCTCTTATTCCAATCTTTCTAAAACTTGGCCAATATTGCTCTTTTTTCATCAATCTTCATGCGCCAGATTTTGGTGTGAATCCAATATATCTTAATGATTGAAATCAATTTAAAAGACATCCTAATCATAATATTTGGTATTTTACAAGATTTATGTGAATTATATCACTTTTAAATGAATAAAAAAAATTCATATAAAATCAAATAAATCTCATAAATTTGTGGGACTTGGATTTGATTCAAATTGATCCTTTAAATCATATCTTTGATTTTCTATTGATTTACTTCATTTTAATCATTTTTAAATGAATAAAAATTAATAATAAATCAAATAAATCACACAATTTAGTGGCAATTGAATTTTGAGGCCTTGGATAACTTGAGAGTGAAGATTGGGCCAAGAAGATTGGGTCCCTTTGCAAAAAGATTCATTTTGAAGCCTTTTATTTCACATTTTTCTCTTAAAATCGACCAACTTTGACAAGGCATATTACCCTCAATTCTTGAAGTATGGAAGTGTTCTAGGGCTTTGTGTATTGATTTGAATTTGAATAAGAGAAATAGTGTGGGCAAATTTTGGGGTATGACAGCTGCCCCTGTTCAATTATCTTAAACCTGAAGATGTAGAGTGGTTTCCAATCGGTATCTGAAGGTGGAAGATGATTGAACACTAGAATACCAAGAAATTTGCCCTAGCTGAAGTAGGGACTTTTGTCGGAGATGGGCTTGCAGATGTCCTCAGTTGTTCGTCTAAAGTAGATCCTTTTTTAGACTGGATCATATGCATTGATTGTACTTGAAGGAGATGAAGTAATGTCTTACAGAAGACTACCTGAAGAGGTGCTCGAATAAGATATATCATTGACTGATGTAAAAAGATTAGGCTTTAAACAAAGCTCGAGAAGAAGTGTTTTGTAGAAGATTGACGGGGAAACTCCTTGAAGGGGCAGTAGATGTCTTTAGAAGATGTTGGGTAAATATTAAAGGAAGATTTCCTAAAGAGGTTAAGATATGTCTCAAACGAGGCTACCTAGAAGGGCTCCTATAAAGGATATGATATGTCTTAAACAAGACTACCTAGAAAGGCTCCTAGAAAGGATATGATATGTCTTAAACAAGACTACCTAGAAAGGTTCCTAGAAAGGATATGAAACATCTTAGAAAAGATTAACTAGAAAGGTTCCTAGAAAGGATGAGTTATCTTAGAAAAGATTACCTAGAAAGGTTCCTAGAAAGGATGACAGGTGTCTTAGAGAAGACTACCTAGAAAGGTTCTTGAAAAGGATGATATATGTCTTAGAGAAGACTACCTAAAGAGGTTCCTAGAAAGGATATGCAACATCTTAGAAAAGATTACCTAGAAAGGTTAAGAAACGTCTTAGAAAAGACTACCTAGAAAGGTTCCTAGAAAGGACGAGTAGTTCTTTGATTGTTTCTGAATTATCTTTGAAGAAAGACCCGAAACGAAGTGTCATAATTGTATTTTTCTTAAATGAGTGTTGAGATTGACTTGTTGATACGATTATATTCGCACCGTATTTGGATGATAATGTTCTTTTGATTATACAGTGACCTGAAAAGGAAAGATTAGTTTTATGCAATACCATGATGCATGTATTGAGATTCTCGAGATAAACGAGAGTGTTGTATGTTATGCATGTATTTATGAATGATGCAGGGGTGGACTATATAGTCGAAGCATATTGATAACTCTTGTATAGCAACTGCTGATTGAGAAAATAAATCCCTGTATGCCGTTGGGGATAACGATAAGAGAATTCCTGTCTTTCGTTCGATGATATCCAGCTGGGGATTTTTTATCTTTGTTTGGGGATGAGATTGACTTGAGTAATCTGATCCTGATGTATCCCGGGGACAAGAGAAATGAGCATACTATCTAACCATATTTCTGAGCGGCAACTTTGATAGAAATAGCAAGTTTGAATAAACCATGCTAGAGAAGAAGATTGTGTCGGAAAACCGGCAATGTCGGAGGTATAAATTCCGTCGGGGAACTAAGTTTTTGTTGGGAATAGATTGCTTGAAGATAACTTCTTAAAGTGCTATGTGGGGATATACTATGAAAACTGCTCTGTGGGGAAGATTTCTAGAGATTTTCAATTTTCCATTGCCCCTTGTCTTTGAGTACTTGTTGTTCAAAAACACTTGCGAGAGTATACCCGCCCCTGGAATCAGTAGCTTGGTATGCTTGATACTTGAATTTGGAATTAGAACTTCAAAGAAGAGACAGATACTGACATCATCTGATGCTAGTAGCTAAATAGCATTCGTTGAGATACGTGACTGATATGACATGCCCCTAGTGAAGGACTAACTTCTCTGGGTTTTTTTCCAGTGCCTCTGAGAGATTCTACGAATCGTTATGCCCCTTGTATAAACAAGCTTTTAGCTGATCGAGTCATGCATACGAGACGTCTCTGCAAATCTATTTGTCTGGAGGACTTTTAGTCATTAATTATGCCCCATGCAGATTCTTCCTGATGTAAAACATTTGAAATTACGTAGACAAAATTGTTTTATAATGACACTCATTAAAATGCAATGCATATGTCTGTCTTGGAGTTTTAAAAACAATTTTAGTAAAACAAAATATGTAAGAAAGTGATATTTGTAAAAACATGATATCAACTCAGGATTTTTGGTAAACTTTAAGGAGTCAGGATACCCTTTTTGTGACAGTACGCTTTCGAACTAACCATGATTCAGTTAGGACTTTCAAGGGTTGTAACGTGGCTTGGTTCACGGTTTAAGAAACAAAAGATAAAGGCTCAAAGTTTGATTGTACCCGCCCCTCTTCGTGATGATCTTCAATCCTAAGCTCAGTTATTTCAACTTATGCATTCAGGTTCCAAGAGACTTTTGGATTTGCGCCTTTGATAATGTTGATGGTTTACAAACAAAGAGAACTTTTGTGATGTTCTTCGATCTTATGCTCAGTTAACTTTGCGTTTTGAGTTCTAGCAGAGCTTTGAAGTCGTAACTTTGATGATGGTTTAAGTAATTGAGGTTTATTTGGACAGGCAGTCGTCCTTTTCTATTTTTGTAATTCTTTTTCTTTTGTTGAGGATTTGTAGTGACCTCTTTTTGACTTTATTATCCCTAACTTTTGCCTGAACTGTTTATTTTGAGATTACAGCTAGCGGGATGTTTCGATTTTTGATAAGTCTCCTTCATAGGTTTTGACTTAACAATTTTCTTTTTTCTTTTATGGATATTGACTGCCTGACTTGAGAATTACGGGAATCCATCACTTGTGTAAAGCACCTGGTATAATTGAGGTAACTGAGTAACTACCCTGCCCCAGGTTATGATTAAAGGTTTTAATCTGTATGAGAAAGAAAACTTCTACTTCTTAGGCTCAAAGGGGTTGACGATGGATTAACATCCTTATATCTCCACTGTTTAGGAATTGAAACAATGCATGTACATCGTCAGCATAGTCTGTTTGAAAGCATACTGTATGAGGTTGCGGTATCGTTTTCGTCATCCTCCCTCAAAAGGCTTACCGCTTTAGCGAGAGTTAAAGATCATAAAGAAAACTAAGTAAAAACAAATTTTAATATAGAAATAGGAAGAGAAATAAATCAAGACAAACATATGCAATGCATTAATGATTATGATAAAATAAATAGAGTCTGACATAAGACGAATGTTTAAACAAACAGGAAAGAAATTGCGAATGCGAGTAAATTAATGATCTAAATAGCCATCCTTTAGACTTTGTGTGGCTTCTCTGGTTGCCCAAATTCAACGATCCCTTCTTCAATCAAGTTTTGAATTTTATGTTTCAATGGCCCACACTCTTCTGTATCGTGACCAGGACTATTTGAATGGTAAGCACATCTTGCATGATGCTTGTACCCAGGGACGGGATTAGCAGGAGCTGAGTATGGAGGCAGTAGAATTATCAGACTCCGATCGAGCAAGTGTTGCAAAGCTTGAGCCAATGGCATGTGTAGTGGGGTAAATGACCTCTTGGGTTTTGATTTCCAAGTACGTTGGCCACCTTGTTGCTTGCGTTGATCTTTTTGTTGTTGTTGTGTTGGAGCCTGACTAGAGACCAGGACTGCCCCAACAGTGTTTGATTCATTCTTCTGATTGTATGGCTTTTTCACAGTACCAGAAGAAGTAGCCACCTGAATTTTTCCGCTTCGGATACCACTTTCAACACGTTCTCCAGTTAGTATGAGATCGGTGAAACCAGACGAGGATCTTCCAAGTAAATGGCTGTAGAAAGGACCAGTCAGTGTATTCATGAACATATCAACCAATTCTCTGTCAGTCAAGGAGGGTTTGACTCTTCCAGCTAGATCTCTCCATTTTTGAGCATACTCCTTGAAACTTTCCTCGGGTCCCATAAACATGCTTTGTAGTTGCATGCGAGTTGGTGCAAGGTCAGCATTGTATTGGTATTGCTGGTAGAAGGCAACAACTAAATCTTCCCAGGTACGGATGTTAGTACCCTCCAGTTAATAGTACCATTCGAGTTGAGTTCCGGATAAGCTATCCTGGAAGAAGTGGACCCACAGCTTCTTATCGGCGGTGTGAGGTTGAATCTTCCTCACATATGATCTTAAATGCAGCTTAGGACAGGAGACTCTGTCATATTTAGCAAAAATCGGAATCTTGAACTTCGGAGGGATGACAACTCCAGAGACGAGTCCTAGTTCCTCAAAATCCAACCCAGGTACCTTCTGAATCTCCATGGCTTTCATACGTTCTTCAAGCAGCTTGTATTTTTCGTCTGGATTTTCATCCTCATGGTAATAGTCCTCTTCTTCTTCAGCGGGCTTGGCAGAATCATGATTACTTTTTGCATCAGTTTTGATACTAGCTTCATCATCTTGCTCATCTTCGTCACTGTCTTCAGAGGCTTCGGCATCCCTGAGTTGCAGGATAGGTCTAAGTCTTTTCCCTAGAGTCTTCTTGCCTTTCTTCTTCTTCTTGGTAATAAGTGCTTTCAGTTTATCTTGCCCCTTGGATAAGTTCAGGATCAGATCTTGAAACTGGGCATTCTGAGCTTGAAGGTCTTTGACTGATTGCTCGAGATTCATGATGCTGAAATAAACAGCGAGGAGGTGAGAAACCTGTGGTGGAAACCTGTGATGCAATGTTATGAATGCAGATGCAATATTTTCAAGGATCTATGGAAATTTAGTTAGCAACATCAAAAAAATGATTTGGTCGCCTCTTCGTTTGAAGAACTCTGATTTTTGGATGTTCTCCTTTGAGAATCAAGCTCACCATATCGAGTGGGTCATCGCCTCTGACTCGGGAACTTCTGAATTTGAAGGTACATGGCTAGAGGAAAATAAATCCTCTTGCCCCTTAATAAGAGTTCAGTCCTTGATAAGAGCACCTGAAATTGTGCGCTCTAAATCCCTAAGATCCTTGAAAGGGTTAGTTAAATCATGTTATGCTTATGATGTCATGACGTCATGATGTTATGCGAATGCAGTTCGTTGGACTTAGTGCGAGATGGTAAGGACAAACAAATCCTTTCAACAAAACCTGCGAGGAAATGAAGGTTAGTAGTAAACACAAACAAGTCACACAAGTCACACAATTTTTGGCTTAAGGCTTGCACGGAGTCTGATCAGGTGTCCTTCCCAAGGGTATTTCTATGGATAAGGAGATTTCAGCAACGGGTTCTACAAGTTATCCAGAATTGTCAGCCCTTCTAAAGCACCCTCGGACATGATGCATTCGCACCATGCAATGATACTTTGAGAAAGAACCTATCTGAATTGTAGCATCGGGTAGCGACTAGTTCTTAACATTTGTCAAGGGTAGTCCCCCCACTACGTTCCTAAAGGCCAGGATGGGTTAAGGGTAACTAAAGATCCTTGAGCTCCGGCGCACCCACAGACACATACATAGACCTCCCTCATTTGAGAAAGGTGTGCATATGCTATGGAGTCCTAACTCAAGTGTGAACTTCATATTGACTCATCTCCCACATATGTGAAAGAGGTCGCCATGACTATGCCACTCCTAATCTTAAGTGTACTTGAATCCGGGTGTAGGATTCGTCCTTCAGTTAATTCCCAAAACAGCCCTGAAAAATAAAGCAAGCAAAGCAAACAATAGAATACAATTAAGTGATCCTAAACTTTTAAGGTAACCCCTCTTTTATAAGAAAATTCTCCCCAGCAGAGTCGCCAGTTCTGTAATACGGTGAACTGACTTTTATCGATCGAAATGTCGCGGTTAAGCATGAGTCGCCACCGACTTTTATTTTATCCAAATTAATTAGAAAGGCTAAAAGAAACAGAAAAAAACCTTTTAAAGAAATCTGAGTTCGGGGGGTAATTTATGCAAAGGGAAGGTGTAAGGCACCCTTTGCATCCATGGTTTTCCATGGGCTCTTAATTGCTTTGCTTGCTCGTTTTCAGAAAATGTAGATGAAAGAGGAAAAAATGGACTTTAGCTCGTAAATGAGCGTAGCCAGTTTTTGAAGAATTTTGAGAAAGAATATAGAAAATAGAGCATGGCAAGGCAATTAGGGGCAATTACCTTAAACTCAGATGATAGGTCTCTTTTTAGCCTTTCAGAATGAAAGGGTCAGTCCTTGCCATAAGAGGGCAGGAAGCCTTTCGTTTGGAGGTAGAAGGGTCATCGAATTATCATTCGCTCAAAGACTGACCCATGCCATAGAGAGGCAGGTAGTCTAAGGGGAAGGATCAGAATAGCCTTTCGTAGGCAACCAGAAGATACCTCAGCCTTTTCCGTAGGCAACTTCCGAGGGTCGAGGTCATGTTAGTGTATCGAAGGCAGCATCATTAGGGACCATGACCTTTAATCGAGGCAACATGGCTGAGGTATCCTCGTATTCGAGGGACTGGCTATTCTGCACAAGATACAAGGCAACAAGGCAACAGGCAACAGGCAACAGAGAGGCAACAGGCAACAAGGCAACAGGCAACAAAGAGGTTACCCAAAAGTGTGCGTGTGTGCACCAATCATGTGATTATATTCAAATATATTATCTTGTAAATTTAGTGATTCTATGTTCAATTCAAAGGTTGCACTCCCTAGGATTACTAACCACGCAATTTAAACAATATAATCAACAAATACGGGGGAGGGAAATTGTAACCAGCGGATCCCTTAATAGGGTTTGACATAAGTAATAATAAAGCATAAAATATTAAGGTTAGGGTTTAGGGTTACCAACACTCGTAGCCTTGGCGGTCAACAAACCCTGAAAATTGAAAAGGAAAGAATAAACAGAAGAGAGTGAGTGTATTATTTGTTCAGAGGCAACTAGGGTTAACCCTAAAAATAGACATAATAATACAGAAAAAGGGTAAAAGAAACTTAGCTTCGATTGATGAAGGTTGAGAATTGGAGGTAGCTTGAAGCATTGACTCTGACCATCTGATAATTGAATAGAGAAATAAGAGGAAGTGAGTGTAGAGGGATTTCATTGACAGGGGCAATCAAACCCTAATTAAAACAAAATAATAGGCGAAAAATATTAAATAAGAAGAAATTAGAACTTAGCTTCATTCTTTGACGTGGCGCGCAGTCGGAAAGTATTTGTAAAGCCAAACCTGGAAAGGCACAGAAAAAAGAAATGTATTCAGTGTGGGGCAAACCCTAATTAGGATTCAAATTGAGTATAATGGTAATTGATTTAATTAATTATTGGTCTCGTGACCTAATTAATTAAATCGGGAAAAAAAATAAATTAATTGAGTGTAAAAAATGATTTTTAGGAATTTTTTGTGAATTAAATAATATGTATATGAATTTTTAATTAAATATAGGTAATTAAATATAATTTATATAAATATATAATATTAAGAAAACAAAATAATTTAAATAAATAAATAAAAAGGAAAAAAATAAAACATATACTTAAAATAAGATAATTATTTTTATATATATATATAAAAGTTTTAGAAAATATATATAGTTTTTATAAGATAAAAATAAAAGGGAAAATAATAAAACATATATATAAATATAACTAACTAAATAATTTTATGTAATTAAATATAAAAAAAAATGGAAAAAACTTAGCTGGTGATTGTGTGTGGCGCAGCCTGAAGGTGCATGATAGGGCTGCGCATCCAGAGCCATCAGATCCAGCCCATGCTTAAATCCTGTGGCAATGATGGAGGGTGCATTGCACGTACGATGAAGGTCCCCGCGTGTGATCTGGTAACAAGGAAGAACAAGGAAAATAATAGAAAACAAACGCAGTGGGTAAGGATCGAACCCATACCCCTGCGAATCAAAGTGTCATGCGCTGCCAACCGGACCACAATGCTTACGTTGATATGGAATTGGACTGAGATTTATATAACTAGCTATATGACGTTAATAAATTTTTAAAACAAAAAATTAGCGCCCAGACTTTGTCTTCTTCGTGAAGACAATTAAGAACACAACCTTTTTGGCAACGTTTTCCTTTTGTTGCCATAAGTCCTGCAAATCAAAGCTCAACAGAAACAATTTATAAATCAGAATTAAGACCGTGGATCTACTAGAAATCATCCAAAGAATCCAATGGTACCACTGATTTCGACTGATTTCGTCTCTAACCCAATGGCCCCAAATCGCAAGTACTGAACCCTAGCCATGGTGTATTGTCGTATTCGCGTCAAAACTCTAATTAAACCATCCAGGAACCTTGTAAACACAACTATGAACACATATATATATTCAAATTGCATTAAAAATGTATGAATTATGGTAATCGAATTCGAAAAAGTTCTTAACAAACCGTGAACGAACCTGAGTGATTCGGCGAGCCTCGAATGCTGGTAATGATCAGAATTGTTTCAGAGAATCTCCAGGAAGGCGTTGGAATCGACGAAACACTTTGAATGGCCCTGCAACTTCTTGATCCGAATTTGATTTTTTTGAGTTTTCTTCCAAGTGTTGCTAAGGCTTTGGGGCAGAGAATTCGTTCCAAAAAAATCCTCCTGTATTCTGATTTTCGTCCACTATAAGTATGTGGGAATTTAGGTTAACAAAAGTGAACCAAATCCTCATAATTGGCATGATTGAGATTGGATTTTTTGGATGAAAATCTCTTATTCCAATCTTTCTAAAACTTGGCCAATATTGCTCTTTTTTCATCAATCTTCATGCGCCAGATTTTGGTGTGAATCCAATATATCTTAATGATTGAAATCAATTTAAAAGACATCCTAATCATAATATTTGGTATTTTACAAGATTTATGTGAATTATATCACTTTTAAATGAATAAAAAAAATTCATATAAAATCAAATAAATCTCATAAATTTGTGGGACTTGGATTTGATTCAAATTGATCCTTTAAATCATATCTTTGATTTTCTATTGATTTACTTCATTTTAATCATTTTTAAATGAATAAAAATTAATAATAAATCAAATAAATCACACAATTTAGTGGCAATTGAATTTTGAGGCCTTGGATAACTTGAGAGTGAAGATTGGGCCAAGAAGATTGGGTCCCTTTGCAAAAAGATTCATTTTGAAGCCTTTTATTTCACATTTTTCTCTTAAAATCGACCAACTTTGACAAGGCATATTACCCTCAATTCTTGAAGTATGGAAGTGTTCTAGGGCTTTGTGTATTGATTTGAATTTGAATAAGAGAAATAGTGTGGGCAAATTTTGGGGTATGACACCTTGTATTGTTAAAACTTGGCTCCTTTTAAAAACTTGTTGTGTATTGTTAAAGTTCACCATTTTAAAATCTATTGTGTATTGTTAAAGCTCACCATTTTAAAATCTGTTGTGTATTGTTAAAGCTCAACGCCCAAAAATATTTTTGGCACTTTGACTCTTTATTTTCCTTTTAGGAGAAACTACAAATACTCTGACTTCCCTATTGCACTTAAGGGGTATGTAGGCACAAGATGTGATTTCTTGTCGAGCACGCTTTTAATAAAACTCTTTTCTCATCATCCCACTCTATTTTCACAAATAGCAATTTTAACAATAATATATATTTTCAAAGAGGTTCCTGTAAAGTACTACAGATGTGAGGGGTGCTAATACCTTCCCCTTGCATAATCAATCCCCGTACCTAAGATCTCTGTTTATTTTATTAATTTTGATTTAAAAACTTCTTTGGGTTTTATTTCGCTCTTTTTTCCACTTCCTTTGAAAACAATAAAGCGTGGTGGCGACTTTCACTAAAATACGAGTTAAGTGAATCCAATTGCTCCAGTTTCAATTTTTCACTGCTACACTATAGTATGCATTTTCATCCGAAATCATATTTTCGACTTGTGAAATTGATCCACATGCATATGAATAAGTTTAGAAGGATTATGAAAATGTTTCTCATGCAAGGGTGCACCTTAGGCTAAGAGGATATCGTCCAATACATTCTACTTCTAAAGACCTAATTTTGACTTCACTCAAAATAAATTGTTTGAAGTATGCACTCACAATCCATTCTTATTTTGGAATTCGAAATAGAAAAAATTAATCCATTAATATTAATTTTTTTAAAAGTGTTGTTCGTAATTCTTGCATTAATTGTGTATGACCAAGTTTTTCCATGTTTTCTTTGCTGACCAAGCCGCCTCCAACGATTACTTGGAGGAATTGGTCACTTTCACTATGCTCGCCCTTTTTTCTTTCCATTTTGATTCAGAAATTCTCAAAAATAGAGGCCTTTGCATTTCATTTTCTTCACTTCATATTTTTATATTAACTGAAATCTTTCTCCTCTCTCATCTCCACTTCATCTATAATTTTCTTTTCTGTTTTATTTTTTAGTGACTGCTTTGTGTCATATACGATTAGTATTCATACCAAATACTACAACTGTTATTCATACCATATATGAGAGATCTTTGCACTACCAGAGGCTGTATTGTGCTCTAGTACTCGTACAACTTAGAACCCGTGGTTGGTAGTCTATCTTGCATAATTTTAGGCAGAGTCGTAGAACATTTTAAAGAGAACGCCCTAATTTGCGACTCAATCCGATAATTTCGTTATAATGTATTTTTAAAATTGTAAAACAACTATTATTTATTTAATTAGATGGTAATTATCCATTATGTTCCCCTTAATGATAGTAGCTGTCCCCTGACTCTCTTTATAGAATGAGGAGCTATTGTTGAGCATTTAATTACTTCTTCATTAACAGAAGTTATATCTAATGCTGCAGTTCATTTTGTTTTGGTTCCCAAAGCTTTTAAAGTAAGACTCTCATCTTCAACACTCTTTCCTCTGCCATAACTCTATTCACCTTCAAGGTCTAATTTCTCATCTCAAGACAACAGTGGTGCTCCTTTGTTATTTATACACTAAGCTCTTTTAGTTTTCACAAAGAACACATCAAGGCACAATTAATTGATAATCATATACACATTAAGTCAATTCAGAAAAAGAAAAAACACAGGCACACACATGTACTAGAGAAATTTAAACTATCAAATGCAGATTACAAGGAACCTCAAAACCGAAATCGAGGTTGTTCTTGGTTTGATGCATTATTCTCCCTTTGGTCCTTTCCCTAGCAATGTCAACAAAAACTCTTTGTAGTCTCCTGAGGTATCTCCAATGACATCATCATCAAGATTGTTTTTGAACATGTTAGCGTATTCGAATCTGACTTTCAACAGGTCGATTTCAGCTCGAGTTACAATGCCTCTGTTGAGTGAATCTTCATCGGTTCCAAACCCGACAATAGAATCCCTAATAACCTGTTGTGAATACGAATGAATAGAAATAAGAAAGCAATCATTTTGATGAATTTCAGCATTTTATAATATGGATGCAGCACGAAAGAAGTACCTTTGCGAAATGTTTCTCGGGGCAATCTATGCACCATACTGCCACATTCAAAAGAGAAGCCAAATCACCTTTACCACAAACTTTTATGTCCTGCAAAGAAAATCCCCGAAATTCATATTAATTGAGATTCGAGGCTTTTCTTGTAAGTGTTTTTTCTTTCTTTCTTTTCTGAATAAACGACTTGATTTGAATAACTAGTTTAAGATTTAAAGAAAACCTCTTCAAATGTATTGTTATAGAGTTGCTTGTAGCTTGCGAAAGTTTCGCGAAGCTGGAAAAAATTCCTGGTGCAAAGTATCCAAACAACGTGATCGTCGTCTAATTGCTTGTTTTTTACGGCTTCATGTAGTTTCTCTGCCTCCGATTTTGCCACCTCTAAATTTACGATTACTTTATCATGCCTGTAGGAGCTTACTAGTCCCACTAAAATCTGCAAGAGCATTGGATTTATGAAAAAATAGCGGTTTGCTCAAATTCTGCTACGCAATAGTGCTATAGCCTATATATAGCGTATTGTAGAACAATAACATTTTGTTCATATCTCGCTAGGCTATGGTCGCGGTTTAAAATCACGGATTTGAGCTGAGATAGACAGACTTAGATAAGAGTTTCCTTACTTTTATGAGGGGCGGAGAAACAGATGCTATAATGTCCTCCTCGAGTGAGCAATCAAAGAGAGCACAGTAAGCCTGTCTCACGCCCATCAAATGATTAGGACTCGACGCGCACGCTATTTCAACCAGAATCTGCAGCTGTTTGATCCCTTTCCTCTTAACCTTCAATGCATCTCTCGCTAGTTTTGCATCTCTTTCTGAAGGATCACAAGTCCAAAGAACTATAGCATTCTGTTACATATCAATAGTTTTAGTCACGATATTGTGTAGTATATCGCATCATAACCTTATAAAAATGGCATGCTCCGAAAATCTTATAGACATTCGACAAAAAAATAAGAGAAAGATAAGTCAAGGGAAGCAAGCATGGTATCATGACATACTCTAAAATCACCGGAGAGTTCAGATTGGAGACGATCGACGAGTGATTCTTTGTAAATTTGGTGATAAGTTTCTCTAATTTCCTTCCTTTGTTGAGCATTTCTATGTCCTAATACCAAGATTAGTTCCTTTTCATCTGTTCCAATTCCTACATCCATTTTCCAATAACCCTCATCAACAACAGAAACTTAATGCCAACAGTTACTCATAAAAAATCACCATGAATTAACCAACCAACAGAAATAAAAAAAAGGATAAAAAGGACAACACCAAAAAGGTTTTGAAAAAAGGTCCTGAAAAACAGTCGGTTACCGCAAAAACGGCCGCGACAAAACGGTATCAGAAGATGTCGACGCCGATGCCGATACCGATAGTGTTATTCACCGCTTTTAAGATAAAGAACAATTTATGGTTAATTCACACCATAACAACTGCCATCAATGTCGTAACACCTCTACCGACCAAAATCACAAATGCCTATAGGCAATTGCAACGACACCGTACTTAAAACCTTGACCATAATAACACCTTCAATGTTGTTCAATGAATAAAAAATTCCAACAAATTCTAATAAAGTTAACACCTTTGTTTGAAATCAAAGAGTTTGATTACAACTTTTCACAAACATGAAACATGCATATCCCAAACTAACGTTTAAGAAAAACCCCATTAATAAAAACCTACAAAAGTTCGGTTTTTTAACATAATTCTCGCAACCCAAATTCAGAAATCACCTAAATCATTAAAAAGTAATAATTTTTTCAACTTTCTTCAGCATTCATATAATAGATAGAAAAAGAGAGAGAAAGAAAGAGAAACCTTGAAAAGCATTTCTAAGACGTTCAACATCCTGTGTAGGAGAAGGAACAACCTCTGGAAGTTTCAACGAAGCCATGAATAATTTCTGTGAGTCGAAAGATGAATGAAAAATTTTTAGTGACAACAAATCTAAGGTTTACAGAAACTGTTGTTAAAACATGTTTTTAATGTTTCAGCTGTTTTGTTTTTTTTTTTTTTTTTTTTTCCCTCCTCAATGGATCCAACGAATTCGTGGAAAACAATAATATGATGATGTAACAGTTTACTGTTATTACTGTTTTATCCTTGTTGGTTTCAAATAAAGAAACTTTTTTTTTATAATTATAGTCCTTTCTGTTTTACATAATTTCAGTTTTGCAACTGTTTTTCTTGAATTGGAGAAATGCACCATCATTTCTATGTATTTATTTTTGCACACCACAAACATAAATGGAGATATTTCGTTTTAAAGTGCCTGTTATTTTTTATACAGAATTTATAACGTCTTTTTTTTTAAACTGCTGATTTTGTTGAATGATATATATATATATATATATATATATATATATATATATATATATATATATATATATATATATATATATATATATATATATATATATATATATATTACCTTTTTCTTCTTCTTTATTTGTGTATTTAAATTGGTTTTTATTTGTACCAAAAAAAATTTGGATTTTTATTTAAAAATTTTAGGTTAAAAGTTCATTTTTTAAATTTGATTAAGTGGGAAATTGGAATTATATTTAAAACAATATTTATATTAAATTATATTAATATATCAAAATTTATTGAATTCAAAATAAATGAAAATTTTTCTCAAAAAGTTTTATTATTATCACATGTTTAAATTTAAATTCAAAGCTAAAAATTTTATTAAAAAAACATGTGTTATTTCATATAAATATTTTTAAAATGGAAGAACTTGAGATTATTTTAGTTAATACTAAATTATAAATATTATATTTTATCAATCATGGTAGAATTTAAAGTTGATATTGGACAAATCAACTTTATATATTTTTATAAATTATAAAATTACTTAATATCTTATCTAATAACTTCAATTGAGTATATAATAAATTGTCAATAGAATTGACTTACTCAATAAAAAAAATAAAAAAGTTAATTCAGTAATTAGTATGATAAATTTAATGTTTGAACAAAATTATTAAACATAGTAGTAATTGTTTCAGAATGAAGCTAAGTCCCGATCCATTCAACTTCATCACCACTCAACACTCTTTAAAAATTATGATAAATGAGTTATCAAAATTTTTTGATAAATGAGTTGTCATATTCATCTAACGACTCTCTTTAATATATGAATAAATCAATATGAAATGATTTAGAAAATCTAGCGCGCTTAAAATGATGAAAAAAATAATGTCATATTAGATTAAAGTTATCCAAACTTGCAAGATCGGTCGAAATCAAACAAAATATTCTATTGATCTTAGACTACTAACATTAGTCATATAACATGGTTATTCAAAAATAAGATATGGAAGTTCTGTTAAATCAGTTTAGTCGATAGTTATTTAAGAATATCAGTGACGATATAAGTTCAAACTCGTAATATTTTATTTATTCACTTTTAAAGAATAAATTTGAGCTATTAAATTATTTAATTGAAAACAAAATTTTGATACCTTGAAGATTGTCTTATCATACTCCTAATAAGGTTGTAGCAAGCATGAAGTTCTAGGTGCTTGTCATATAGTATTAAAATAAGTATATATTATTTCTATATGAATCAAAATTGATACACAAAATCAAATCACAATATAGATCATGCCAACTCTCATCCATTGACATTATTTATTTAAAACCAAAGAAATATCCTTTAAAAAGAGAAATAAATTGTGTAGACCAAGTACTAGTAATTAATCATCAGATAGCACATGGTTTCCCATTGGAGTGGACCAACTAGTCGTACGTGTTAATTAATTAGCTCCGTTATCGTATTCTTTTATTATTATCTCAATGAGTTCACATTTGTTTCTAAAATAAAGGCATTTGACTAAATATTTATATCCTCACGTAATGCGCATGTATATATAAATTAACAATTATATTGCATGTTCAATAACATATATACTAAAATATTCTTTTTTTTTTTTAAATTGGTTTTCTTTGGCCACTAATTTACTTATTTAGGATTGAATTCAAATTTAAGACTTTTAATTAATTAAATTTAAAGAGATTTTAATTATTTTATCTAAATGCACCTGAATTATACATGTAAAAAACATTATTTTATCTAGTTACCTCAATAGCAATAACTTTTGAATAGTAGCGAAGTTTTCGCATGAAGTTTTATGTTTTCGCCGCTTCCACGGCATCTTCATTGGTGAAGCCACCGGATGGAGATACATCTAAACCTATTAGACCTTCGTTTTAGGATATTCTCACTGAAGGCCAAGGAACCACTATTGTGAAGTAGAGAATGAATCTGATTGAAAAGAGACTTAAGAAAGTCTCTCTTGAAGGAGAAAACTGACTGCTATCAAAAGTCACGATGAATGAGAAACTTTTTCAAGAACTATGCAACTCTTGGAAGGAAGCATTAGTTATTAAACTTCTTAGATTTATCATTTATATTCTCATCGTTCAGAGGTGTATCACGTATATTCTTTGCTTTTTGTATTTATTATGCTGAATATAAGCTAAAACCTATTTTTATTTTTTTTAATAATGTGAAGTTTAATACAGTTGTAATTTTTTGAATGTTAAATAATATGATGTTGTGATATGTCTAGTTGTTCATACCATGTGTTTATTTTTTATTTTATCATCTTAAAAATATACAACAATTTCTAGGTTGTGGCCTCGTTCAACAAACAAAATTCATGAACTAATATGGTAAAATAGTGAGTAGACATATATTTCTCACTTGATCACTTTAGGTATAAAGGATTAGGGCCATATGGACAAATAAAATATGTTTTACTTGAAGTGCCCTTGTGCTATTGTCATACTCATACATAAGTTACATAGTTACCGACTTCATATTTTAACATTGTAGGCATACACGGCAAGGTTAAGGTTTAGCCTTACTTATCAAGATATCACACTTTATATGTAAATATTAGATGAAATCATTAAATGGACCATTGTCCAACATATTCTCTCACTCTATTTAAACTCTATGTCTCTCTGATTTCCCCAGTTTTAACCACATGACACACACTATTATTTTGTTAGCTTAGTTCATGTTTAGCTTACAAATTCTGCATGAAGTTTCAAAATGCATAATGCAATCGTTGTGGAATTTATACATTTAGGATCACTTGTAACTAGTTTGACTGTGTAAAATTGCACATACAAAGTAGCCACTAGTCACAAGAGTTGGTTCCATAAGCGAGAACTTTTAAATCATTTCAAGCCCATCGTGGTTTTTCTGTGTGAAACTCATACAAAGTTTGATCTTCTAAGAGATTTTGTAATAAAGAGTTGTACGATTGTTGATGTAATGGAGGTTAAGGGACACTCAGGTGGTCTACAAATTTTAAATAATGATTCTAGATCATATTAATTTGTGGTGATTGAGAGTGTATCTTAATTTATTTCTTTTAAAGGGAATTGAGATAGCATGTCTGGGGTTTTCTCAAGATTTTATGCAAGCCCGAAACATTCAGCAAGACAAGAAATGTGAGCTTATATTTGTGACTTATGGACTTGTATTATTGAACCCTGGATGTTATTAGGTGACTTCACTGACATTGTAATTCCCCGTGAACAATGAGGAAGCAACTTTTATTAACCTAAGGGATATTCGTTTGGTGACATGATAGACAAATGAAACTTTTCTGGTTTATAGTTATTTGGAAGCAAATTCACTTGGCGAGATCAATGTATAGGTGGTCATTTAGTGCCTCGGAGATTGTATCGATGGCTCTGTGATGTAGGTTGACGTACATGCTTCCTATAGGCTGCAATTGAACGCATACTTTGACACCATTCTAGTCATAATTCTATTTTATTTTGATGTTATAATGGAATTGCATCATGTTTGACTAGATCTTTAAGGTTTTAGACATCTTGGTGCACCGATGTGACTTATTATGATATTGTGAATACAATTTGGAAAAGGAAATTGGAAATGTCTTTGTATCGTGTAACAATGTTATGCAAAACTCGCTTATTTTTAATAAAGAGATTTTGGTAATATATTAAGATAAAAAATGGAATACAAAGCTAGGCTCCAAGGAATTCAAATTTTGTTACAGCATGTTGATTCAGCTTCATTTTTTTTGTCCTTTAAAGTAAACTTCTTAAATAATACAAGGATATCCTTTTTTCTAAGAAGAAATCCTTTGGTATCGAAAGTATAGAGAGAAGTATGCTAAAATGGGGAATTGCAACACCTCTTTATTTCACTTATAAATTGTTATCTCGTGCAAGAGAAATAAATTCATTGTATCACTTTTCAGCTGGTAAATGGTGCATAAACAATAATACTTTCTGTTGGATGTTTTGAGTTATTTTAAAAGTTTGTGTTATAGGAAGGATCATCTCATTGATTGTTATCCAAGAGAATATTTCCCTGGCCACAATTATAAATCAAAAAGGCTATCAAGATCGAATCAGTTCTAAATCGAATCAGTTCTAATCCATCTTCTTTAAAATTAAAAACATTTAGGAGGATATTGGAGATGATATTTTGAATTTTGTGAGGTCTAGTCTTGACTAGGTAACCTGGATCCTTAGGTGACAAAGGTTCCAATCCATTTCAAAATTTGATAACCCCCACACTTTCAAGAAATCTTGGCATATTAACTTGAGTAACATGACTTGTAAGTTGGTCTCAAAAGTGTTGGTGAATCTCCTTAGGCTGATGGTTAGTGAGATCAT
This sequence comes from Vicia villosa, assembly GCF_029867415.1. Taxonomy (NCBI): domain Eukaryota; kingdom Viridiplantae; phylum Streptophyta; class Magnoliopsida; order Fabales; family Fabaceae; genus Vicia; species Vicia villosa. The sequence goes on from NC_081184.1 coordinate 90,577,331, forward strand.
AAGTCCTATGCAAAGTAGCTTCATTCCAGGTAGAGGTATACTGATAAATTTATTACTCTCCTAGAAATCATTTAACATATGTATAAGTCTAAGGAGAAACAATGTGATATTATTTATAAACTTGAACTTGAAAAGGCTTAGGATAGAGATGATTAGAAATTTTTTGTGACACCCTCAATTACATTGGATTTCTTTATGGAATCTTATATTTGATTATCAATAAGAGTAAGAATGAACACTTTAAACCTCTTCATGGCATCAAACAAGGATATCTTTTATCTCCTTATGTTTTTGTTCTTTGCATGTAAAAGCTTGATGATTTGATTGATTAAGTAGTTTATGAGGGTTACTGTTAACCTCTACATATCAATCACGATGGTCCTAAAAGATAATAATTTCTCTTTGTAGATTATGTGTTACTGTTTGCAAAGATAAAATCTTCTCAGGCACAATTCATTATTAACCTTTTGGATAAAAAAAAATTTCAAGTCTCAAAGTTAGTCTAGATGATTTTAGAACTTACACTTTTAAAAGTGTCATTTGAGCCACTAAAGATGATTTTGAGTAGTTCATCAATATCATATTTACCAATCGGTTAAAAAAATATTTTATATTTTATATTCAAAATGAAAAATGAACACATAAGAAAAGATGATTTCTTGGAAATCTAAGATAAGTTAGTTTCAAAATCCGCTTCTTGAACAAGTCAAATCATGTCACTCTTTCTATTTTTGTTCTTTACTTACTTATAGTATGCAATTTGTTGTTTTCCTTAATATGTTTATGAGACCGTGCGTGATTTTGTGAGAAGTTTTGTTTGGCATGGTAAGATGGCTAGACTTTTGAAGGAACACACTCATTGGCTAAGTCTACGATTCCTTCCATTTTTTCACAATATCACTTATCACAACGAGCATTTGGTAACTCAAATTTCTCCCCTTCTTTGCAGCTTTCGTGGGAAGTTTGTTGGCAACATGGTGATAATGATACTTGGGTTCTAAATATTGATGATAGTGAATTAAAAGATTCGGGTAAGTAGGTTATTGTGTTCATGTGCGGAACTCAGATGGTCGGTTCCAATTTGGTTATTATGGTAGTGCAGGTTTGCCATACATTTTACACGCGAAGATTCAAACCCTGTTAACATGAATTATTTTGTGTTAGGACGCAGACTATAAAAAATCATGTACTTTTCTGACTCCATCCATGTCGTCCAATTAGTGTTGAAGAAAACACTGAAATTTCATCATTATGTTAAATTCTTAAAACTAATTATATGCCATTTAGTAAAGGATTAAGATATCTCTATCCACCACATTCTCAAAAAAGAAATATTTTAAACAAATATCTAAGTGTGTTCGTGGTACGATTTACGTTGATTTTGAAAGACTCATATGATACAAAAGTAAAACTATTCACAGTTTGACTCAATTTTGGAAGACTAATTAATAAAATTTGATCGAATCTGATCTAATTTCTTATGATTTAATTTGGATCGGTATTTGAATATCTAAATTATAAATTATATTTTTTTCATTAATATTAATAGTATAAAAATACTATAAAATAATAAGTTTGAAATAATATATTATATATAATATATTAAAATTTAAAGTTATAAAATGAAAACAATTAGTTATGTTTGAAACAAATGAAATATTGAAAATGAATGAATAAATTTAATTAATAAATACTATCTTCGTTTTTTATCATAAGTCGTTTTTTACTTTTCACACATATTAATAAGAAAAATAATAATTGTTGTATGAAAATGAGAAATTAGGAAGGTTTTTACAAAAATAGTTCTTCATTATGACATGTGGAAGATAAATTTACATAATTGAAAGGAGAGAGAATAATAAATATTTAAGGATATAATAGAAAACATATAATTAATTATTCATTGGAATTGTAAAGCGACTTATATTTAAATATAATTTTTTTTTCTAAAATGACTTATAATAAAAAACAGAGGGAGTAGTACTGGAATAAATAATAAATTGAAATTATTTATATATATATATATATATATATATATATATATATATATATATATATAATAATTATTAAAAAATACGAATGTGTTTGATTTGAATCAATTTTGACAAAATTAAATTGAAATTTGATCTAAAATAAACTGTTTTTATAAAAGAGAATTCAAACACATCTAAAAATAAACTGTCTTTTGTAATTTTGAAATTTGTATTCTAAGGATACATGTTAAAAAAACCTAAAAATAAAAAATTTATATTAAAAAGAGCAATAAAAAAATTAATTATTAATTTTAATAAAAATAATACACAAATTTAAAAAAAATCCGTACATTTAACATTTAATTTATGCCCCTAAAACACATTTTAACATTACCCTTTCTTTAAATCAATTTGTAATTTTTTATTTATATTGATTTGACTTTTAACAGTAAATAAATTTGATAATAATGTGCTAATCACATGAAAATCTCTTATAATTATACATAGAGCTTCCCTATCTCCCAGTGCCATTTATTAAGACCTAGTCATTTTGTTTTTTTTTTTTCTTTCATTCCTGTGCCATTAAAAACTCGATTAGTCAATGATTAAAAAATTAAAATAGAACATCTATTAGTAATTTATATAAATTGATGTTTTTTTTTATAATTAATTTAAACTAATTTTGAAACTTCAATTTTTTATTAAAAAAAAAAAAAGACTTTTCCAATGATTTGTAAATCAATTATGTAAAAAGTAATTCATGATGACATTGATAGCCACCCATCTAGTCTTTGTCATCTGTCATCTGTTGCATCAGTTGATGTACAAATTTATTCACTGTGGCCCCTGACAACAATTTTAATCAATCCAGCCTGGTACTCTTCAATGATTGAAAATAAAATCCATGTGTTTCACGAATGCTTAATAAATATAAATCCAAAATTTTAGAATTAGTACAAATTAAACTAACATTTTCTTAACATTGATAACACACCTAAGTATAAAATAAAGAATATTTACTAACATTTTTTTATTTTAAATATTTTACCTTGTCATAATTGACTGTGACCTGTCATAAATTCCTATCTACTTTATGCCAACTCAAAAGACCATTAATTGTATTAACTAAGTGTTTGGACTCGAGTGGCAAACGAGTCTCTGCAAAGGATGACATTTGGAGAATATCGAGTTTGATTTCTTGCAGAAACAACATTTGACCAGTGCATGTGCCTCCGTAGCACGAGCCGCATCTACTATGTAGGTCGGAACCGCTGCGAAAGAAAAAAAAACCATCAATTATTAGAATAAACAAATTATAAAAAAAAAAAAATTTCAATGTCATGATAAATTAATATCAATGGAAAACTTTTAGAAAACAATTAATATCTTGAATGGAAAGGATAACGATATTTTTTTTATAAATAAAGCATTATAGATAACTTGGTGAAGTTGAGTTATTTCTCCATAATGGTGAACTACTAAAATAGCCATTGATTTATTATTAAACAATTTCAATGAATATGATTGATTTGGAATGACCTACAAACTAAGTAGTATGTAGAAAAATAAATATTTAACTTCATACCCAAAATATATTTATAACTAGCACCAAAATATATGAAAAATTACACTTTCCATTTTGTTAATTAACAAATTAAAATGTTAAATATATTAAAACAAGCTCTAATATTAATATCAGTAATAGTTAAAGGGAAATGTATGTAAATATTAATTATATTATTAAAAAAATTGGTTTTAAAATTTATTTATGCTATTAAACATTACAAAATTAATATTTTATTATTAAGTGAACACTTCATTACTCTTTGAATTTATTTTATTTTTATCATTTTATTTTAAAATAAATTAAAATTTATATTAATTATACTAAAAATATTAATATCCAACTAAAATATACCGATACCAAAATATTTATCTTATTACTAATAAAAAAATAAAAAATTAATTTTATAACAATAAAAATAATTTTTTTTATTGACCCACCGCTAATACCCTATGTTTTATGTTAAATAGAACAGCAACAACTGGTTGTGTATGCCAAAATAAATTAAATACAAAATTTACATGTTAGATGAAAAATATTAATGCACAACATTAGATAAACTCATCAATATTGTATCAAAAAAAATTGTTAACAATTTATATAAAAAAAAAAAAACTCGTCAGCATTGATACAGAATTTTTTCAAGTTTTTAATTTTTAATAAATTTCTATTTTTTTAAAAAAACAAATATTTTTATGATTTATATTAAATATTTATTCAGACTAATAAGTCATTTAACAAATAATTAAATTTCTACATAAATTATAAAAATACAAAAGCAATTAAATTTTTTTTTGAGCAATTGTATAAATTGTTAAAAAAAACTTGTTTAAGCTATTATAATAGATATTTTAGTAATTCAGCATGATGAAACAAAAATTTAACTTCACTATACTAACCTTCACCTATATATTTTATTAAGAGGTATCTTATCTAACCTTCACCTATATATTTTATTAAGAGGTATCTTATCAGTTTCCTTAATTTTTAATTTTTTTAATAAAGTCATTAGGTTCCTTAATTTCTAAGTAACTTGTTATTAAATTATGAAGTTTAAGAATTTCTTATGCGTTATTTGACTTTATGAGGTTTAATTATAATATTTTAAATTTAAAGTTTTATTTTATAAGTCTCGAATAAATTATTTATTCCATGAAGGAATGCATTATGATGAAGCTGGAACAACTTTTTTTAACTCAAGGCTGGAACAGCTATGTCTTTTAAAAGGAGAAAATAGAAAGAAGAAAAAAATCATCAAAAGTAATAAGCTAAAGTTATCTTGTTTGGCAATTTTCTATAAAAAATTAATTTACTTGTTCTTTTAAGGACTATCATTCTTTTGTTATTCCAGTTTATTTTCAACAATGTTGTATTTAATATCTAGATACTTTCTTCACTTCACGTATAAATAGAAAATACAGAAATAGTAGAAAAAAAAATTAAAATAACCATGTTTAATAAAAAATATACAAGAAAAACCATGTTTTCGGGTTATTTACCAAACTGTCTAGGTTTGGGACCGACTTGAAGTGAATGCGCCAAACCATTTGGCGCATATATACCTAACTAGCCAATCCATTTGGCGTAAACTCTAAAAAAATTAGGGCAAAGGGAAGTAGCCAATCCAATTGGCGCATGCACTCCAAAAACAACACATAGGCGCCATTTCATTTGGCTCCTATGTGTTGTGCCTATTTTTTTTTTAAATTTTACCTGTTTCGGGTATTTTCGCGCACCGGTTCGGGTATATGTCTGATAAATCGATTCCGGAAAATGTCTGATAAATCGATTTTGGAAAAACAGAAGAATATGTTTGAATAATGTTTGCGTTGGCAATTTCGGTTATTCACTAAAGCACAATTTATTGATGAAAGACGGAGGCAAGGTTACAAGAGGTGGTAAGCGAAACTGATACAATGCTTTAAAAAAAATACAGATTATACTAAACTTGCGACGAGCCCGAGCCACGATAAGGGCATCTTTTTATATTGTGCCCCACCTGACGACAAATGCTGCATTTTCGTTCCATTTTGTCGTGGACGTCCATTTCGGTTCTAATCCGTGTACTATTGGGACGCCCTTTTTTCTTTCGCCGCATTGCGTCGTTGTGCCAAACTACCTCTCCTTCATAGTCAGGCCAGTAATCCTCCTTGGCCACCACAGGAAACGCAACACTGTAAACTCTAAGCAATGTCTGAGTCTTGTAAATCGGAGACAGTAGTGATATAGCGTCGCGGTGGGCATACGCACATGCAGCTATGACGTGCGAGCAAGGCATACGAAAAGCTTGAAACCTTCCACAGTCGCACCAATCTTCGTCAAGAAGAACCCTATATTGTTGTCTTGGCAATCCCTCATTGTGGTCAATTGTCTCGCGCACACTGAACGTGCGACTGAATCGGTCGAAAGAAGTTACTTGGTGAGTGTTTGCTTTTGCCGATTGTTGTTGCATAAATTTCATGCAGCTATCACTTAAAAGTTGGCCAGATTGCCTAACATCACCCCATCTCCTGCCTCTTGTTGAGAACAGTGAAGCCATCCTAAAGTATGTGGCCTCCACCAGTGCTGTGATTGGAAGGTTACGAATGCCTTTGAAAACGCCATTCATGGATTCCACGAGATTGGTTGTCATATGGCCCCATCGCACGCCTTTGTCGTAAGCCCTTGTCCATTTCTCCCTGGAAAGATTATCTACCCAACTACCTGCCTCTGGATTTGTCATTACAATCTCACTCCGATAATGCTGGAATGTGGGTTGGGTCAATGCATAACCAGCATTGACCAGGGCCTTTCTTAGATGTCTGTCCTTGATCTCCCGCATGAAGTTCTGGGCGATGTGGCGAATACAATAGACGTGTTTTGAAGGGGGGTCATGCCATCCGTTTGCTGGATTATTATAAGCACTCTCTATGGAAGCGTGCCTATCAGAGATTAAACAGATGTCAGGCTGAGGAGCAACATGTTCTCGGAGGTTCCTTAGAAAGAAACTCCAAGCCGCTGCAGTTTCACCTTCGACGATTGCAAACGCCACTGGAAATATGTTGCTGTTCCCGTCTTGTGCAACCGCCATGAGCATGGTGCCTTTGTATTTGCCGTATAACCAAGTCCCATCAATTTGAAGTATGGGTTTACAGTGTGCAAACCCTCGTACACAAGGTTTGAACGCCCAAAAAAGCCGATGGAATATTCCGTTTCCTTGGACAGGGTTTCCATCCGGGGCATGCGCGGGCAATGTCTCTAGAATAGTAACAGTGCCAGGTGCGTAACTATGTAGCGCATTGAGGTATCGGGGAAGTATTTTGTATGACTCCTCCCAGTTGCCGTAGACTGTCTCAATTGCCTTTGTTTTTGCAACCCACGCCTTTCTGTAAGATGGAGTGTAGTTGAAGGTTGTAACAATGTGTGATATTATATTTTTAACCTTCAGAGACGGATCAGAGCTTATGAGAGGCAAGATCTCCTGACATATGAGATCGGCACTGAGTTTTGTATGATCCTGGGAATTGTTAGGGTTGACACACGTGTGTTTCTGCGTAATCGACCCTATTTTCCATGCATTACTTCTCTTCCTATAAGAAGCCAAAAGTCTAAACCCACACTCTGGATTTTTACAAGTGATTACATACTGTTCCAGGTTTGAATGATCTACGTCAAAATCAACATTGTTCGCCATGTGCCATTTTTTTATTCTTCTCAGACAAGCCTCCTTAGAAGGAAACTTGTCTCCTTCCTTTAATTCTTCGTCATTTTGGATGTAGGGTGTGAAGAAGATGTCAGATGATGGTTCGTCACCTTGCAGGTTCAAGTTACTCATATGTGCTGGAGGTGCGTACGCATGAGCTGGAGGCACCAACGTTTGCTGATCGTCGTCGGATTCCTCGTTGACCATGTCGTTAAATTCAGTTTCCAGATCGTCTTCTTCCTCGTCTATGACGTCAACCTCGTCTTGCTCGTTGACTGGTGGGTCAATAACTTGTGACTGGACAACATTAGTTTCTTGTGTCTCAACCTGTAGAGTAACGTACAGCTCGATGGATTCCAACCCAGAGTATTCGTGGGTGGTAAACATATCTTGGAGGTCTTCGTTAGTGGCAATCTCCATCTCGTAAAACTTGACGGTGTTGTCTTCATTGAAATGGGGACATTGGTAAAAAAACACTTGCAATAGGACCCATTGCAATCTTAGAGTATAGTCGCTGAATGAAGTACGAAAATGTTGCTCTTTTGCTTAACAACAATGGTACAACCTGAGTGTTTCTCATCACAAAACCGGCTATTTCATGAGAGTAGGTCTCCCCGTTCAGATGGGCATGCACAAGGTACTGGGTTGATGAAGTCATTTTGACGGGGAAAGTGTTTGGGTGTTGTAAGCTCAAGTCAGATTGGGTAAAATTATTGGTGTGGGCTGTAATGTTTAGAAAATATTGGTATGCCTTATAAATTGTGCTTCTTACATCCTTGCCAACACATAGACACGCTGATCTATGTCAAGTACCCCATCACGCGTCTGATAAGATTCCTGATAAGATTCCTGCAACGATTCCTGATAAGATTCCTGCAACGATTCCCCCTAGACAAAGCATGCATGCAGCCCTACATCTAGCAGCTAGTTCTGAAATAAATATTTATTTATATATATAATAAAATATTTATTTATATTTATATATTTATTTATTTATATATATATATAACTATTTATTTATATTTATATATTTATTTATTTATATATATATAAATATTTATTTATATTTATACAAAGCATGCATGCGTCTGTATATGTCCTGAAACGATTCCTGCAACGATTCCCCTAAACAGAGCATGCATGTAAACCTATCTGGCAGCTAGTTCTGATAAGATTCCTGAAACGATTTACTTATATATATATATATATAACTAATTATATATAAATAATTATTTATATATATATATATATATATTTATATATTTATTTATTTATTTATATATTCATGTATATGTTTTTATTTATATCAAAGCATTCATGCAGCCCTACATCTAGCAGCTAGTTCTGAAATAAATATTTATATATATATATATATATATATATATATATATATATATATATATATATATATATATATATATATATATATATATATATAAATATTTATTTATATTTATATATTTATATATATATATATATATATATAACTATTTATTTATATTTATATATTTATTTATTTTTATATATATATAAATATTTATTTATATTTATACAAAGCATGCATGCGTCTGTATATGTCCTGAAACGATTCCTGATAAGATTCCTGCAACGATTCCCCTAAACAGAGCATGCATGTAAACCTATCTGGCAGCTAGTTCTGATAAGATTCCTGAAACGATTTACTTATATATATATATAACTAATTATATATAAATAATTATTTATTTATATATATATATATATATTTATATATATATATATATATATATATATTTATATATATATATATATATATATATATATATATATATATATATATATATTTATATATTTATTTATTTATTTATATATTCATGTATATGTTTTTATTTATATCAAAGCATTCATGCAGCCCTACATCTAGCAGCTAGTTCTGAAATAAATATTTATATATATATATATATATATATATATATATATATATAAATATTTATTTATATTTATATATTTATTGATTTTTATATATATATATATATAACTATTTATTTATATTTATATATTTATTTATTTATATATATAAATATTTATTTATATTTATACAAAACATGCATGCGTCTGTATATGTCCTGAAACGATTCCTGATAAGATTCCTGCAACGATTCCCCTAAACAGAGCATGCATCTAAACCTATCTGGCAGCTAGTTCTGATAAGATTCCTGAAACGATTTACTTATATATTTATATATAACTAATTATATATAAATAATTATTTATTTATATATATATATATATTTATATATTTATATATTTATTTATTTATATATTTATATATATTTATATATTTATATATTTATTTATTTATTTATTTATATATTTATTTATTTATTTATATATTCATGTATATGTTTTTATTTACATATATACATAAAATATTTATATATATATATATATATATATATATATATATATATTTATATATATATATATATATATATATATATATATATATATATATATATATATATATATAGTTATCAACACATCCTATTTATTTTAACACAGCGACCACATTAATTTTAATTGAACGATCCGGTTTTGGCAACCCAAAACAACCGGTATATCACAATATTACATTGCAAAATAACACATAAAAACTTGTAGTACACGCTCGATCATTGCAACAAAGACAACAACACTTAATCTAAACTACTCAAGTATCACTGCAAGAACAAGTGGATCTTCAACGCCACGGTTAACCTCTCCACTGTGTGTCCAAAACATTAGATCCACGTCCACATCGTCCTTCACACGGTCCCAATAATACATGTAGGTGCCTTCTGGATTATTATCCGTCAACGTAATGTATGGACAACGGTAATCTATCTGTTTAACTTTTCTGGTTGGACCATCTAGTTGACGAAACCCAGTGTTGACGGCTCTAACAATTCTCTGAAATTCCAATGGGGGTTAAGGCAGACACGCATGTGACTACCTTCCTCAAAAAAAACGACAGCCCAAACTGAGTTCATTTTTTAGTGTTTGCAGAAAGAATGAAGAAAGAGTTGGTACTTCAACTCCACACACTCATACCTTTATTTATAGTGGGTGAAATACAGGGGAAAATAACTTTGTTAATTATTAATAACTTAAATACTAATAGGAAACTTGGTAATGTTAAAAAAACATTTCATTAATATATGCTCAGAGCATTTAATTGGACGGTACAGAAGTAATTGAAAGGGTAAAGAAATTGCGACATCTAGGATATTACAACGGTTAGGACAATGTCTTCTCTGTCCTCCATCATTCGAGTGCATTGAATGTCGTCCTCCATAGTCTCCCACCAACGCTGTCTTTCAAGAAAAACACCGCCCCTTGTTCTAAGTCTCTTGATAGATCTGATTTGTTCGCCTGGACTCAACTCTCCGTCCAAAAACCTTATTAGGGTTCTCTTAAGCTGGTCCATAGTTTGAATGTTCCAAAACATCACCTGCATGGGAGGTTTGACGGCAGAGAAAATGACGTATCCAGTCCTTCGACGATAGTCCGGTTGATAGTCGAAACGCCTCACAGGGGGTGGAGGCTCTGAAGTCCGGTGCGAGCTATCTGGCCTTATTCGAGATCTCATTTTTGCGTGTGTGTACTAATTCAAGGTAGTAAACCCTAATTTATAGAGGGACGGATGCCTTGCCTTAGGTCTGTATCACAATTAGGGTTTCGTATACAAGGCACACACGTAAACCCTAATTTTGAAAAAAAAAACAGGGCCTTCTAATGCGCCAAATGGAATGGCGCATTAGTGAAAACAAACAACAGGAAGGCGCCAAATGAATTGGCGCATAAGAAGGAATTTTTGAAGAAGAAGCCAAATCATTTGGCGCATGTGTATTAGGTGTGGACCCCCTAGGGCCCCACATGGTCCCCACCTGTTTTCTGTCCTTCGCATGCGTCCGAAACGAGTTCCTGTACCCTAGCATGCGCCTGCATGATTCCTGCACGATTCCTGATAGATTCCTGCAAGGATTCCCCCTAGGCAAAGCATGCACGCAGCCCTAATCCAACAGCTACTTCTGATCTACATGCATATGTCTTTTCACCGAAAGTTAGTCAGCATGCATGCTAACATTTTCTGCACACGCAACACCTATCAACTATGGAAGTGTTGAGTTGTCCAACATGCATAATGTTACCGTTTTTGTGTGATGGGTATATAAACCACTTAGCTCTGCAGACAGACTCCTCACCACTTTCACTCATCTACTCCCACACTAAACCTTCTGCCTACAACTTCCAGATTTCATACTTCAACCATGTCTCTTTTAACAATGGGCGATACACACCGAGGAACACCAGAGAACATCGCTACCTATGTAAGTATTTTAGTATAACATTGATAACATGCATCTGCCTGAGAATATGTAACTGATTTTTTTTGCATACATTATTATCTCCAGGACGTTGGACGTTTCCGGACTCGTAGTCACTCTACTATCTCTCCGGACGACCGCATAAAACCATACTTGGAAGTGGCGGGTTTCGGACCGATTAGTACCATAGCCGAGTCATCTATTGACCACAAATTTGTTCTTGCGTTGCTAGAACGCTGGAGGCCCGAGACACACACGTTCCACCTTCCAACAGGGGAGTGCACCATAACCCTGGAAGATGTACACATGTTACTAGGCCTTCCAGTTGACGGTAAGGCAATTAATGGCTGTGTTATGCAGGCTAACTCCTTATGCTTTCAGGCTCTTGGCATAGACTTGGTAGAGGGACAGGTTGGTGTAAGGGGACAGGGCATTAACCTTAAGAGGTTAAGGCTTTATTATGATCGGTTTCATTTGGATGATGCGTCTCCCCAAGAGACCATACTTCAGAAAACTAGGTGTTACATACTCCTGCTAATTGGAAACATTTTGTTCCCAGATAGCACTGGTAACACGGTTAATTTTATGTATCTTCGTTTGTTAATGGATTTTACTAGAGTTGGTCTGTATAGCTGGGGGTCTGCAGTGCTGGCTACGGTCTACCAATCCCTATGCAAGACCTCCAAAGCTGATACTTGCACATTCTATGGATGCGCCCTGTTGGTGCAGGTGTGGGGGTGGTGGAGGATGCCCATACTGGCCCCTGTTAACAATGGCGATTGGGGCTTTCCGTATGCGTTGAGGTAATTTATTAGTATACCATAAATTTTAATACACAGTTGGTGGATTATGATCTACTCCAGACTAACTAATCCACTACATTTATGTTGTAGATTTTGCGTGAAAGGTATGGACTTCCAACTAAATCCGCGGTCAAATATAACAATGTACCGCACGCTGATTGATCACCTAGGACCTCAACAAGTATTATCTCTAACCTTTTTCTCTTTCATATGTTTATTTTTTATAAATAATTTCCCGAGATAATGTATAACTCTTATGCATGCAGTTTATATGGAGACCGTATCTCGAATGTGAGCATGTGCCTAGAGCTCAGGATGCAGAAATTTGGACCACAAAGTGTTGCATAATCCGGTACAACATCATTGAAATGCATCATAGTGACCGTGTTATGCTACAGTTCGGAATGCGCCAACGTATACCAGACCCTCCAATTGACGTGGGAAGGTGGCACCTCAAACGAGTCAATCATCAATGGACACACCAAAACTGGAAGGATTTTGCACCCGAACACCGCCAGATGTGGAAGGACCGTCGCCAATATGTCCTCAACTTCCCCGTCAGTGACCATGAGATGAAACCGACCGCCGAGTACATGAGTTGGTATCGTACAGCTACATCCCCTAACCTGTTTCTTGCAGCTCCGTTCTATTTGATTGATCCCCGTGCTCACAATTACATCTTACCACAACAACAACCTGAGGAGGAAGAAGAAGTAGAAGAAGAAGAACAACAACAACAACAACTACGACAACAACTACGGCAACAACAACGGCAACAACAACGCCTACAACAACGCCAACAACTACAACAACAACAACAACAACAACAACTGCAGCAGCAACAACAAAATATTTTCAACACTCCGTCCCGTTCCGCACACAACTACCGACATCCAAATATGTTCCAATCCCAGTCCCAGCCTTTTCAACAATCTGGAGACCACCATCATTCCTCGGGCCAATATGAGACCCATTCACAACCATTAGGATTTACAGCGTTTGCAGGGTCCTCAAGGCCTTTCGGCCACAACCTTACGCCCGGTTCTTCTAGCATACATCTAAGTCCCGACGATGGTCCTTTTGGTGATTCCTCTCACCGAGGCACCCCCTCCGGATATGCAACACCATCGAACCAATTCGGATTTGTTCAAGGTAGTTCTAGTGATGCTGGATGCTACGCACCTGAAATCTTTTCCCAAACCACTCCACAACCACGACTTAACGCTTTTGAGGGGATGGGTCACCGACTTTACAACAGCCGTTTACCGGAAAATTATGGGGGCGTGGACGAATTCATAGACAGCGACCCACGAGACATCCCAATTCCAGGCCCAGTGACACAGACCCAACAAGAAGCACAAAGGGGCAGGGGCAGGGGTCGAGCTAGGGAAAGGGGTGGTGCCAATCTTCGCGGCGGGATGAACGATCGCGGCAAACGTGTGATAACAATACCAGGGTGCGGAACGGATGGCTATCTTGGTGATGGACGCCATTGAGGATTTAGTTGTGTTTTCTTCAATCAATTGTGTCAATGTATCGTTTATTTAATCAGTCGTAATCGATGTTTCCTTTCTTTAATATATTATAACCAATGTTTTGTTTTCGATTATCAAATTTCATTTTACATTTTGTGCACTACATTTTTACAAATAATACAGTATTTAATCATCGATATATATATATATATATATATATATATATATATATATATATATATATATATATATATATATATATATAGGTATGTTTAACATAACTATAAAAAATGCAATTTTAAAACTATAAACCCTAAAAAATTAGTTTTAGAACAAGGTTAAAACCTATGTATTTAACAAAACTTTACAAAATAAAATTTGGAAAAAAAAGAAAAAAAAATAACTTAAATAATTTAAAAAAAAATTTAAAAGAAAAAAATATAGTAACATTACTTAAAAAAAAATTGAAAAAAAAAAAAAAGGGGGGAGCACACTTAGGCGCCAAATGGTATGGCTATTAGGGCAAAATGCCTAGCCTAATGCGCCATTACATTTGGCGCATACACCCACATTTTTAGGGTTAGCCAAATGGTTTGGCGTATTCACCTAAAATATACACCTATGCGCCAAACCATTTGGCGCATTCACTTACATTCGGTCCCAAACCTAGACATTTTGGTAAATACCCCGAAAACATGGTTTTTTTTGTAATTTTATTATTAAACCTGGTTATTTAAATTTTTTTTTCGAAATAGTAAAGCGTCAGAGATTTGATTTTAGTTGGTATAAAAATATTTTTGTTTCTACTTCTTGTAAAAGTATCCTATTTTATTTTTTATTTTTAATTCTTTTTAAATTAGAATAACAAAATTAATTTATATTTAATTTAATTTTATATTAATGAATAAAAGATTTAATTTTAATCTTTCAAATGTAAAACTAATATGAATATTACATGAACCATTAAAGTAAATCATTAAATATAAAAATAAATAAATAAAACACAAAAAAGCAGTATATTTACAATACAAAAAACATTTCTTAAAAGATAAAGAAAAAAACGATATATTTACATGGTCTAATATCATATATAAACATATTATATAAATAATATGATTAAATATGTTTTTGTCCTATAAATATTTTGAAATTTGAAATTTAGTCTCTATAAAAAAAAAGACATGTTTTCATTCTTATAAAATTGATTTTTCATAACGTTTTAGTCTTTTTACAAGGACTAAAACTATGTGCATAATTAGTTTTGTAGGGACTAAAACATAATATTTTTTTATAAGGACAAAAATTCAAAATTGATAATTTTGTAGGAATAAAAACATATTTAACTTAAATAATATTAACAAATGACAATAACTTAATAATCAAATGACAAACACATTGGAGGAGTTAACTCTCCACAGATAACTTTAATCCCTACCTCTAAAATTCATCTTGAAAATCAATTCATGGTTATGCAAGTTTAGAACCCTAATTATAATGGGAAGGTCATGGCAACGATGTTGAAAATTATGAACAATAATTATTATGGGTGTTGTTCTAAAATGACAAAACGGACAATTGAGTTAATGACAATAAACGTATTGCAAATATTCCCTCATAGTAAGTGAAGCAAACTTTAAAAGGATTTATAAAGTCTTTGGAAAATTAAACTCACCAAAGGAGCCAAAGAGGATAAGGTGTCACATAGGCATATGTGGTGGTCCAAAGCATTATGTCACTTGTCACATCCAAACAACCCTTCGGCTCCAAACTTATGAAACAACAGATGCATAGCCTATAAATACATGACTCTTAATTCGAAAATCATTCACTCAAAAATCGTACATCCTCTTCCATATTTCAGACACATTTCCTTGCATTCGAGTTCTTCATCAGTCTTGTGTAGACTCGATTATAAGATTGACTATCCTGGGTATTCTTTCTTTCCAACTCTAAGACAATTAAGAGAGTTCTTGAAATACTTTTAAGAAAAGTGACTCCATTCACGATCAGCCCTGTCCCATTTGATTTTACCGAAATATCTAACGATCTTAAAAGTATTTACACAATGGATTTCGACGCTGCAGTTTCAAGTTGGATTGCTTTGATGGAACCAACTACAAGATGACAAGACAAGATGACATTCTTACCGACTGCCCTGAAGGTTCAATATGTCTTGGATCCTTACTGAACACCGATTCCTGAACCAACACAGAATGATCCTGAAGAAATCAAGAAGGAACACAAGAAACGTAAGGAGTACTAACTGCTATGTCGTGGACATATTCTGAATACAGTGTCTGATCGTCTCTACGACCTGTATATGGATAATATGTCTGCAACAGAAATCTGAAAAGCGTGAGTTTAAATTCAAGGGCGAAGAGGAAGGTACGAAGAAGTTTTTAATTTCTAAATATTTTGATTTTTAATTTATAGTGAAGGTGCGAGAAACACAAGAAAGGGATGTTTGAATTGGGTTACGCAAAATACAATCTTTTTGCAACTCAAAACACAAGGTTAACAACTGAATAAAAATAGATGAACACAACTATTTTTATCCTGGTTCATTGTTAATGAAGTTACTCCAGTACACCCGTCAAGGTGATTTTTCCTTCTTAATAAAGACTTAATCCATTATAACCAAACTGATTACAGACAACCACATTGGCTACAGGCAATTCCTTCTTGAGACTTCTGACTAGCACATAGTCTCTCAAAGAAACAACCATAATAAGTTTATGATCAACCTTTCTTACAATACCAACTAGTTCAGCTGATCCTTATTGTGAAACCACTATGACCGCAGTCACAGTCTTCTTGAGGCTTCTAACTAGCACCTAGTCCCCCATGGAAATAATCCACCAAGTTGATGACAAGTGTGTATTAAAAAGATGCTTCTAATAAGCAGATTACACAATGTTTAAGTATAGTAGCACAAAAGTATTGATAAGCAAGATATGAACAAAATCTCCTTGCTAAAATACAAAACTATATAAAAAAAAATTCTAACAGAGTTTGTGCAGCGCTTTGGAGTAGTTTTGTAGAACTGGATCGTTGAATTCAAATTCTTCCAATGGCTTTCTTTATAGAGATGGATAGATCCATTGGAGGGTAGAATAGGAAATGCAAATTATAGTTGTAAATTCCCCAACATTCTTGGTGGGAATGGTAGATAACAAGTACAGGTTGAAATGTCCTTACGCCACCATATAAGAGTAGAAGTCACGTACATGTTGATGTCTTCAGATCTTCAAAACTTGTTCAGTAGAACCTCGTCTTCAGCATCTTCCGAACATGAGACACATAAGTAAATCTTTAGAAGGCCTCCAAAGCTTCCTTACAAAGTCATTATTAGAAGCTCTTGTACTAATGTTTATTGGAACCGTTGCAGAAGTAGCATTCTAGAATCTTGAATTCCACTATAACACAACACTGGTATTCTTTCAAAGTGTTGAGTTCATAAGCTGATGACGTCACACACCTTCTTACTCAGAACCTGCAAGGCAAAAGCCACACACTAGAAAGAAAACCGTTAGTGTATGCAATTGTTCTTTAAGATAACATGTAAACTTATCATCAAAACCTAAGGCCAGATGCAGAATCAATCTTGTTCTTACAATTCTCCTCCTTTTTAGTAATAACAAAACCATGTATTTTTGTAGAACAATTTATACTGGGTAATCACCATAAAACTCAAATTTAGAAAAGCTAATCAGCTCCCCTTGAATCTGTTAATACTTTAAAATTCATTTATGCTTGTTCAGAGTCCCCCCCTAAGGCCAAGACTCACAAAATAAATTTTGAAGTACATAATGAAGCATAGAGAAGGAATAATTCTCCTTCTAGTTATCCAGGTTCCCCATAGAAAAGGTTAGTCCTGTCCACCAGCCAAGGTGATATTTCCTTAGAAAAGAACTTAATCCACTAATCATTAAAATGATAACAATTTTACGGGCCAACTGCCGGTGACTAACAACCAAAGCATTGATCAATCTGTTAGTGATCTTTTAAGAATTCTGACCCAATTGGTCCCCTAAGAGATATAACGATCAATTACTCCTTTAAGAATTCTAACTCAACTGGTCCCCTAAAGAATATTTCTCCATAATGATAAACTGTCAAAGTCTTCTTGAGTATATAAACTAATACTAGATGGTGGATAGTACAACATATTACATCCTTTTCCTGTAGCCTAAAGCTTTAACATGGAAGACAACTTTTGAATAGTATGAACGTCTTGGGAATATTGGATTTGTTCAAGAATATCATTATATTAGAATCTTCTTGATAAAGTTTCTTGATCTTATCTTCAAATGATGTACTTCTGATCTGAAGTAATAAGCTTGGAAGAGATCAACTTTTTATTTTTGTTCTACTGATGATTTATCTGATGAGTATTTTAAAAACTACTTTGTTATGATAGCATGAAAACATCAGAACCTTTAGGAACAAAACTTTGTCTTTCAGAAATATTAGCAACAACTTTTCTAAAGAACGATGCAAGACTTCCTAGATCAAATATGTATCTGAAGTAAGATAACTGATTTGAGGAGTGATAAAGAATTCATAAAACTTTATGTGCAATAGTGTCAGAGTCTTTCAGAATAGAACAATGTTTTAAGATATATAAAGCAACAACTTTTTTGAAGACAAGTCTTAATGTATAAACTTTGAGTCATGAAAAATTCCCCTGAGTCAAAGACTTACAATTTAGAATGAAGGGATATCTGAGCATTGTTTACAAACCCCCCTGAGTTAAACTATCTCCTCCCGAATCTAAAACTTAAGACTTTACTGGACAAGTAGGTTTTTCTGAGCTTGATTACCAAAGACTAGAATTCTGATTTAAGCATGTGGAAGCGATTTATCAGAGTTAGCTTTTATCAAAAATTCTTTCTTCTTAAGAACCTTCTAATCATCAGATAGGTTCTAGATCAAAGTTTGATCTATCAGAACCTTCATACTCTCTGAGCTATGTTACACACCCTCGATCTCTCTGAAAATTCTAATCAATATAATTTCCTTTATCAGAGTTTGATCAACAGACCTTTCATAACATTAGAAGTTATTTATCACAGCTTGATTATTTGAACCTTCTAGACTTGAGAAGTTATTAGTAAATTTTACTGATGTACCTGAAATACATTTTAAATTCTTTTGCATATATATATATATATATATATATATATATTATGCAAGCAACGAGATCATCAAAATAACATCAAACGACTTTCTCCCCCTTTTTGTCATAATCAGAAAGTTTAAGACATTACTAATTAATTTTAAATTTGAGTAAGCATAATTAAAAAGAACAGACAGAGAAAAACAAGGAGTAATTTCATTATATTATAGAGAAATAGTACAGACACAAAACACAAAAAGATTTATAAAAGGAGCAGCAAAGAAATTAACCATTGAAAACTTCACAGTATTTCTTCACCAGACCATTTTTTGGACCATTTGCCCTGATAATTTCAATAATTCCTTCTTTATATAATATTTCGATAGAATTCTCCTGAAAGGTATGCAAGACTTGTTGTGATTTCTGGATGAAACGATAGAATCTTGCAGAAAATTGAAGATAGATTGAGGTAGATTTATCTGATACCGATTGATCAAAAGGAAAAGAAATAATCAATCATCATACAATAGAACATTTTTGTTGACTGCTCGAGGACGAAAATTTGTTAATAACAACTTAAACCAAGCTCTGGGAATGGGAAGAAGATTCTCAAGATTGGTAGGTTCATATATGGATGACGTGTTGTGGAGGGACCCAAGCTTCTTAACGACAGAATGTTGACATTTTACTTGTTCAATAGTGAGGCCAATGTTCTCATAGCCTGTAGCGAGAACGATGGAGAAAGGAGTGACAATGATGGGAACATAAAAAATTCGAGAAGCAATGGAACACCCTTCATCGTTGATATATGCATGTTTCCAGAAATCTTTTACAAGATTTGTGTAGATAGGTTTATCCAGCATGGTGAAATAATTTGTCCATTCTTGATTGAACATGGTTAGGGAGATATCACAATAGATTTCTCTCTCACCAAGATGAAGCAGTTTGATTTGCTCTTTAGTTATGACTTCGAGAAGATTCTCATCTCCAAGAAAGGTAACTAGAGACATGAGATAAACAATAAAAGAAAAGAAGCCATGAGAATGATTTTGAAACACTAAAATCATATAAGATTTGATAAGAGAAGAGGTAAGAGATAAATAGGTAAAGGTTGAGAAACGTGACTGACAAGAGAAAAGATTTTGTTATGAAATATATCAAACTTGAAAAGCTCAAAATAGTTAAGATGGATTTTAAACAAGAGAGAATAAAAAAAAGGACCATCATTTCCAAGACAATTGTCATAGAAATAAATGCACAACGACAAAAAAAATAGGAAGGGAAGGTCGTGCTTAACCAGATTTATACTTAATTAAAATTTGTCTTAAGAGTTTCATTTTGAAAAACACATAGGGTAGGAATATAAAGATTTTAACTATTCTAAAAAATATTTCCCATTGCTCGAGGTAAATAAATTGACATGATAAAGTTGATAGAAGTCAAATCAAATATTTTAATTTGAGAACTCATGACTTAATGTTCTTAGAGTCAAGGAAACCAACATATTTCTAACTAGATATATTTCTGACTAAGACATCTTCCAACTTATAAAAGTGTCTTATGAAGGAAATAAAAGATTTTAGATAGAAATCTGACCTGATACGCTTTATCTTCAGATAATCTAACCTTTCTAAATACTCAATGTTCTGATAACATGATAAGTTCTTTTTGGCTTAGGTACCAAATATTCAAACATCATTTCTGGAAGGGTTTCTTCAAAGAGGATATTTGTTCTGAAGGGTTCAGTCTTTCTTCCCAGAATAAAATCTTCATAAGACGTTTTTCTTTGAACTTGTGGAACTTCAGAGGGATTTGATGCGTCATCTTTAACGGAAGATTTTATCTTCGGAAACGTTAATTTCTTCTTCAGATTTTGCATAAAGTGATTTCTAGATCTGCAAAACTATTAACCAGCTCTAACCTTTCTATGTCAAGCTTATCATCAAATCTCATACAAGTTGAACTTTCCACAATACTGTTTATTTAGTGTATGTCTACTCTGAAGCCTTTAGAGTATTCAAAGTATCATAATTCATTTCTTATGCTACAACGTCAAATTTTCTTTATGCTTTAGAACATAACTGGTAAAAGCAGAATGAGACTCATCTTTGCTTTTATGGATATCACTCATGTTCAACTATTTTAGTAAATAGAAATAACAAGTTCATATTTCTTTTCATTGATAAAATCATATTATCAAATGATATCTTATAAAGTTGTATTGATATGTCATAAGCTTAGTATCAAAAGTTTGGGTTTGTTCATGGTCATGATAAATGATGATTTTAGCAGGATTTAAATCAGATAAACACACCGATCGATATGTAAACAAAAGTTCATTAATTGAGTAGAGGTGGTTACAAAAAGATCATAATAAAGAAAACAACCAGGAATAATTACTCAACATAATCAAACATTTCACATTATTCAACACCCAACACATTTTCACGCCCTTCATTTCTAATCCTATTAACTATCCATGCTTTGATGAGAATCTCAGACACTACTCTTCCATACGGGATGAGAAAGGTTGTCTGGTTCCTTGAAGCAATGATAGTATCTTTGAGATATTTAAAGATAATCTTTGGGAGATTGATGCAGTTATCAAAGGAGAGAAGGAATATAAACTGTTTATCTTCCTTTTTGAGCTCTTCTATATCAGTTTCCATAAGACGAAGGTTTGAAAGGAGAATTTGAAAGCAAAGTCTATAGGTAGGTCGAAAAATCTTTAGGGATGAGGACTCTGGGTTTTGATCAACCGAGTGCATAAACGGATTAATGAGATTTGCATCAAAATCATAGTTAAACAAATAGTCATTCACAGAAGCACCAACATCCTGATATTCAATTGCATCAGCAACCGTTGTCCCAGTGATCCTTATTGAATTCCCGAACACAGAGGATGGAATTTTGTTTCTTTCTAAAGAAACACAAGCATTCACCCATAATTCTTTCACAAGGTCAGGAAAGATTGATCCCTTGAGCATGGAAAAATAGTTTTTCCATTCTTGAGTTCTTACTTGCCTCGAGAGATTGTAACCTTTGGTTCTCAGTTCTCTAAACTTGATTATTTGTTCATTGATGACTAAGAGCAATTTTTCATCACCTTGGAAAGTTCTTACTGCCATGATGAGTTTGAAAAGGGAAAGAGAACAAGAGAAATTGAACTGAGGTGAATGGAAAGGTTATGAACCACGTGGTATAAATAGAGTGAAGAAAATAAGGTAGAAGTGGAGAGGTTCTGTTTCAAGAAGGAAATTTGCACAAAGATTCATATGAAAATAATGACTAAAAGAGAAGTCATTAATTCAATTACGATTCACAAGAAACTCAAAGATGAGATGAAGAGGCTAGGAATAGAAATCTGATTAAGCATTCCAAAAATTATTATTCCAAAAAATATTTATCCAATAAGTTTTAATCCAAGGATAATTAAACTTTATACGTTAAACGGATGGGCATTAAGACATTTACTATATGAAGTGAAAATTTCAGTGTCCAAGATTTCAAGCAATAATTATGAGGGAAATTAGG
Organism: Vicia villosa; assembly: GCF_029867415.1. NCBI lineage: Eukaryota > Viridiplantae > Streptophyta > Magnoliopsida > Fabales > Fabaceae > Vicia > Vicia villosa. The sequence continues at coordinate 90,599,827 of NC_081184.1, forward strand.
GATTCTTAAAACAAGAGAACTTCATTGAAGAAATGCATCATGCTCAGAGTTTAACATAGACTTGTGTACCTTGAGATTCCTTTTCCTGAAGAATGATGGTTTTAGGTAAACATCATTTCTGATTCAGCCAATAAGCATAAGAGAAAGGATCCGAAAATCTTGTATCTTGATTCTAGTTTTTATACCACATTCCTTTTTTTTGGATGACATCTTCTGACTCTGAATTCTCGATCTAGTTGAGCGGTATTAATGCCTTTTGATTAATTTTGAACCATTCATGCATGACTTTAGGAAATGAGCAATTACTCCTCTTTACACGAAAGAGTTCTTAATGAGCAACAGTGAGAAAGTCAACGGTAGACAGAGTCTGATTATTTAAAACATCCCATACTCAGAAAGAATTAACTTTCTGCAAACAAGATTCCTAGGTTCTAAAAATTCCTTTTGCATGACAAGCATTATCTTCATATTTCAAATTCTATTCATGAACTAGAATTCTTTTTCTTATGAAGATTTAATGGCTTAGAACCAGAATCATTTCATTCTTTTGAGTTTATAGCAGCCAAGGTTTTTCTCAAAATGGATCTCTCTACACGGTTAAGTGTTCAATTTAAAAATCAATAACTAATATGGGCTTTGATACCAACTGAAGGTAGAGAAAAACACAAGAAAGGGGGTTTGAATTGGGTTTTCAAAAACTTTTTCCTTTAGAAACATTATTTGTATAAGATAAACAATAATGAATGCAATAAAGAGAAAAATGACACAATCAGTTATCCTGGTTCCCCTTAGAAAAGGTTAGTCCTGTCCACCCGCCAAGGTGATTTTGCCTTAGAAAAAGACTTAATCCACTAATCATCAAAATGATTATAATTTCACGGGCCAACTGACGATGACTAATAACCAAAGCATTAATCAACCTGTTAGTGATCTCTTAAGAATTCCGACCCAACTGATCCGCTAAGAGATATAACGATCAATGACTCCTTTAAGAATTCTGACCCAACTGGTCCCCTAAAGAAGATTTCTCCATAATGACAAACTGTCAAAGTCTTCTTGAGTATACAGGCTATGACTAGTCACTCAAGGAACAAACAACTAACATATGCTTATTGTTTGTGTGTACATGATTGGTTTTATTAAGCTGAACACAAATGTGTAAGTACAAACATAACACAAAAGTGTTAAGCAAGATATAAGCATTAGCTCCTTGCTTTTACATGATTCTACAAAGATGTATTTGATAAGTGTTTGAGTAAAATATTGTAATGATATTCTTTCTCTTCTTTCTTTTCTTTATCTTCATGATTTATCCTCTTTTCATTTTTCCTTTTTCTCTTTTTTTTGGCTTCAGCTTTTTGCATTAGCTTTCGCTTACTTTGAATACTTGAGCTTCGGCATTGGCTATTGCAAGAGCAACCAACAACTTTTCTTCTGAAGTCTTGATCTTCTTTTATAATCTTCAAAAAAGAGATGTTGTGAGGATAAAATAGTCTTTTCTAAAAGCCAACAGTTACTTTCCAACTGATAGTATCAAGTGTAAATGTTAGATAGTACAACATGTTATTTTATTTTCCTGTAGCTTGCAACTGTAACATGGAAGACAACTTTTGAATAGTACGAACATCTTGGGAATAATTGATTTGTTCAAGCATACTGTTGTACTGGAATCTTCTTGAGAAAGTTTCTTGATGTTATCTTTAAATGATGTACTTCTGATTTGAAGTAATAAGCTTGGAAGAGATCAACTTCTTATCTTTGTTCTACTGACGCGTAGTTCAGAAACTACTTTTTTTATGATAGCATGAAAACATCAAAGCCATTAGGAACAGAACTTTGTCATTCAGAAATAATAGCAACAAATTTTCTGAAGACCGACGCAAGACTTCCTAGATCAAATCTGTATCTAAAGTAAGATAACTGATTTGAGGAGTGAGAAAGAATTCATGTAAATCTACATGCAATAGTGTCAGAGTCTTTCAGAATAGAACAATGTTTTTAGATATATAAAGCAAGAGCTTTTCTTAAGACAAGTCTTAATTTCTGATTTTGATCTATATCAGTTGATCTTGACTATGTCATCAGAGTTGAAAGAAACAACTCTTCTGACGAACATATCTTCACATCTGATCTTTTGAAGCAATAACTTATATCTGATGTATACTTGTTTTATGATCTTGAGATACTTGAGACTTATGAAGCAACAACTTATTGAGAAGTACACAAGAGATCCTTTTTGTGATTAATATTCAGTATTCTTCAAAACTACTCATGTTTCTTCAAGAGTGGAAGAGAATAGTCTTTCTGACGACAGCATATCTGATGATTCTTTAGACAACAGTCCTGAACCACAAAGAGCTTATGATGTGCACACTCAAGAAAATATTAGAAACAAAATTGTTTACATATAAAATATATGTGCTGCTATCATCAAAAGTTAGAGATAAAGTGCAGAACCAAATCTTGTTATAATAATTTTTACGTTACTTGTCACAAGTGCTACAAATTTTTTTCCATCTTATATGATTATCTCCTATCTCACCGCCCTTTAACTCTAAGTTCATATCTTCACCTTACTGACAAAAATCCTGCAATCAAGCTTGGAAATATATAGGGAACCAATACTTCTATAAAAGATAATAAATCCACGATGAAGTCCAAGGAACCTACAGAGGAACTGAAACCTGTAATCAACATGCAAAGAGTCAAAATGAAAGGGGTTATTTTGGGAGGAAGGCCAATGGTTCGGTCGGAGGTCCTCCCACCAAGGAACCACCTAAAGAGGTGAAAAAGATGAAGATGAAGAAAAAAATTGATTTATCCTCAAAGGTTCCATTATCAATGTATGACCTCATAGGTAAGGAAAGTACGATGAGAAGAAAAATGTTAAAGGCAATGATGTTCCTGAAAAATTGAGATAAAACTGAAAATCAACCTACCAATGAAGTTCTTGATGTTGTGTCAATTCAAATGATTGTACCAATCTATATTCAAGGTAATGCTACTAATTCAAAACCTTCTAAAAAGGATATTGATAATATGGATAATAATGTGTCGGAGATAGCTACTGAGGTTTCAAAAATAAAAATTGAGGATGTTGATGTTAAACATCTTACTCAAACCCTAGACTTCATTCATGCGTGTGATGAGCCCCATAGGTAAGATAGTATTGAAAATCTTTTGAATAAAAACCTTGTTGAAGTTCCCACTGTTAGTATTCTTATTACAAAACACCTTCATAGATGATATTCTCAATGAAAATCATGTGGAGAATGAGGACTCCAATGATGAAGAGCCTATAGCTAGTCAGGATGGTGTTAAAGACGATGTTATCAACAATGATGTTGACATGCCTCATTCAGAGGAAGAAAATTCTGAAGATTTAAATCTTGTTGTTGATAAAAAATAAAGGCTAAGGAACTTGAATCAATAATAGAAATCAGTTCAACACCGTTAATAAAACAAGAACATTGAATCAAGTTGTCCTTCTTGGAGTTTTCTGTTCTGCTCAAAGCAAACACCCAACTGTTAGTCTTGGCGGAATTAAAATCCTTCTTAGGCTTCTGACATTGGGTACTAATATGAACATGTTCATTGTAATTAAAACAAGTTGGACCATCGTCCTTGCAGTCAGGAGCATGATGACCGGTCTTACAACATTTGTAACACCTCAGCACCTTATTCTCACATTCGTTGGAACAGTGACCTTTTTCACCACACTTATAACATCTGACAGGAGCAGGAGCCCCTCCCCCACTTGTCTTCTTCCAATCGGAAACCTTTTTTCCCTTTCTGAGCTGGAGCATCATAAGGTTCCTTACGATCATGATGTGGTTTCTCCCTCTTCTTATTCACACTCTTGTAATGAGTCGAATGAGCAATGTTGTCTTCTTCATAAATCCGACAAGTGTTCACCGACTCTACAAACCTACGGATCTATTGATATCCAATCTCCCGTTTGATTTCCGGACACAACCCAATATCCATCTTGATACTTCGCAAACTCAACAGTCTACGTGCTATAGTGCATGCAAAACTTCATAAGCTCCGTGAACTTGGAAGCATACTCGGTGACAGTTGAATTACCTTATTTCAGTGCAAGGAATTCCATCTCTTTCTTCCCCCAGACATCCTCGGGAAAATACTTCCTCAGGAACTCGCTAGTGAATACATCCCAAGTAATCACCTCACCAACAGCCTCCAATCTCTGACAAGTGCCAATCCACCAATTGTCAGCTTCTCCATCTAGCATATGAGTACCATACAGTACCTTCTGGGCTGTAGAGAAATCCATCACCCGAAAAATCCTCCCAATCTCCTTAAGCCACTCCTGTGCCCCATCAGGGTCGTACCGACCTCTGAAAGTAGGCGGATTCTCCACTGGAACATACTCATACTACAAGATTCGTTAATCCCTCCAGCATTAGGCTAATTTTTCATAGCTTGAGCAACAACTTTCAAGGAATCAACATTCACAGCGTCGTTTCTTTCAGCCATAATCTGTTCACACCAAAGTTAGAATAATCTACCGACATTATTCAACCGTCACACTACAAACTCAATAACCTAGCTGGACGGACTGACCTGCTTTGATACCACTAATGTAACACCCTTCTACCCAACATATATTGTCACATGTATTTTACAAAAATAAAAATTTCAATTAAAACCACAAGGGCATCACATCTTCATATAACATCTTAAATAAACAGTCTTGCTCCATAACACGAGTTGCAAAAACAAATAAATATTAGTTCTTTACCATCAACATATATTACTTCACATACTGCAGCGAAGTTCATAATTCAAAATACCTTTATTAAAATAAATACTTCATAAGACCTCATCACACTTTTGATCGTGTAGAGTCAAAATAGGTGGACCAGCAGGGACGACGTGATCTTTGGTGATGGTTGAGGAAAAAAGGGGTTGTACATGCAAGGAGCTCTGATGCCAAAGTAAGAAAGAGAGTAAAGGTACAACAGAAAGTATGAGATTTTGGATTAGAGTTTTAATACCTTTTCCTCTAGGTGGAGAGGGTTATTTAGATTGTTCTCTGACCGGTAAAATAGCAAGTGTACTATTTTTACCGATGTAGTAATAATAGAGTAAATTCCCAAGTATCGAACTCGCGGACTGCGTAGGAATTATATGTTTCGGAACAGTGCAATTGAATAAAAAGTCATCGGGGTGTTTGGTTTTTATGTTTATTTTAAATAATAACTTATGCAAAACGAAAGAGTTAAATAGTTTGATTAATGACAATATGCGGAGACAATTTAGGAGAGATGTATGAATCGTTCTGTAATGAAATAATTACCAATTAACAGATTGACTTTAGAAATTCTCGACTATCGACACCGAACATTGATTTTCCCTAATTCCTTAGTGAAAAACTTCTTGAGACTAAAACCCTCTTTCAATTCCTTAACAAGATAATTTTATCTCAAGATTCTAAACGACATAGTCCGGATAATTTGATCACTACGCATCAAACCCTTATTCCTAAGTGATTCTTAATTATAGCGTTATGATTAAAAAAGCATTGAGGTAGTTTTTCCGACAAAACCCCAACCGTAAATCAACACATATATTTTCCAATATATTGAAGCAATAAGAACTTTTAATCATAAACTGAATTTCATAAAGATAATCCGAAAATAACGGTAAAGATTATTCATTACATCACATGATCCAGGGACATCAATCCTAACAAGTAATAATTTAGCTACTCATGGCAATGAGCAAGATAACAATGATTAAAGATGAAGACATTACAATTGGTTGAATCGGAATTGATCTTCAATCGCGGATGCTCTTGAAGATTTCTTTGCTCCAAGCCCTGGTGCTCTCAATCTCTATTTTCACGTTCTCCGACCGTCAAAAAGTGATTTTTTCTTTTCCAAACAGTGACTAAATACCTCACAGCAAATATTCTCCTCTAAAAAGTCCATCATACCCCTCCTTAAGTGACAGGTTTCAAAATTTACAATTCAAAACTTTTCTGCGCGCACGTCTGACACGGCCGTGTCATGGGACACGGGTGGCCGTGTCAGACCCCTGACTTCTTGGTTCCAAGATTTCTCATTCTTTTCTTTTCAGCATGTCTGACACGGCCGTGTCAGACCCCTGACTTGATGCTTCCAAGATTTTTCAATGCCTTCTTTCAGCCAGTGTGACACGGCCGTGTCACATGACACGGGTGGCCGTGTCAGACCTCTGGCTTGCCAAAAACCGCCTTTCCTTGACTTGAATCGTGCCCTGTTCCTGCAATACTTAAACACTACCAGTACAAGATCAAAAGCAAGAGGAAAACAACGAAAACTAGAAAAGATAACACAACCAACTCAAATATAAAACTAAGCAAAACTAACAATAACAAGACTAAAATAACTTAAATTACCACCGGATGAAGTGTTTTTCCATTGATCAGAACATAGAAACAAGGTGAAATTGGTGGCCGATCACAACCCCAAACTTAGCTCATTACTTGTCCTCAAGTGATGGACGAGAAAACAAGAGGACACCTATGAATTTTTCTTATCTCCACAACACACTGATGCTTCCACACTTGATAATTACTTCGTGTCAAAGTGTTCGATCCCCCTCCCCGAACTTTTCCGTTGTACTTCAATTTTGACTCATTCTTTTACCTGCAAGCTCAATCACACTCTCACAACTTCTCTCGGGGTTAAGTGTTTCACTCGCTCATCAAGGCATACATATCTACTCTTTGTTTTGTAAACATTCTAACATACTTCCACAATATCAACAACACACACTTTTAGAGGACTTATGAGTTGTAACGGGGCTTAGGGTAGGTGGGATAAACAAAGAAAGGAGGTACTATGGTTTATGGTTCGGTATTAACTAATTAGTCCGATATCTTTTGCACATTACATCGTGTTTGGGGTGTTTAGCGATTTTTCCGCTTTCCGGACTCTTAACTTCTTTACATGATGGCAAGTGTGTATCGAAATCATTTTTTTTCTCTTTTTTTTTCTTTTTTACTCTTTTTTTTCACAACGCATTTCTTTTCATGTGTTCTCTTTTTTTTTTTCTTTTCTTTTTCACACTTGCCTCATTCTTTTGTCACCGGACTTGGTTACCCCAAACTTAACTTTTTCTATCGGACTCGGACTTATAGTTAACACCGAAAATAAAGGAAACAAAAGGGATTATGAATAAGAAAAAGAAAAACATGGATGATGGTTTAAGATGGTTACAAAGGATGATAAACAACAAGGTTAGGTGCGAAAGGCTCAGGGTTAAAGAAAAAAAATATAAATGCTTCGGTGTGTGTGATCGATGTGTGTACTATATGAAGAACAAATGCAAAATTAGAGTGATGATGCCATACCCGATGTTCTCTCATGATGAATTGAAGTGTTTGGCTTTATATATCCTCACAGGTTTGGCATTGCATACAGGTTCAAAAATGGTCTCCATCTTGTACAACTTCGTGTCCGGTTCAGTTTGCTCTAGACTCCTTCACTCGGCACCATCAAGTTGTGTCTCGCACTTTTTTTTTCCAGTTTTGCCAACTTTCATAGGTGTCCCGAAAGCCAATATAAGGCGCATCTTCCTCCTTTTTCACCTATATTCTCACAATTCTTTTCTTTGGAATTACACTCATCCTGGTTAACAAAAACTCAAAACACACATAAAACATGAAAATAGAATAGAAATAACATAAAAGAACTTCCCCCCACACTTGGATTTGACATTGTCCTCAATGGATACACAAGCATGAGGGAAACTTACAGAGCTCACTGAGGTGGCGGTGGAGGATATGGAAATTGCAACATCATGCGTTGCATCATTTCCTGAATGTTATAAATGGCAGCCCCTTGTCGGGTCTGCTCCTCTCCTTGGCGAGTTTGCTCTAGGCCTTGCCTTAATAGTTCCTCGCCCTGGCGGGTTTGTTCCGCCCTCAGGTACTCTATTTCAGAATGCATCCATCCCCAATTGTCCTGTGGCATTTGAGATGTTCCCTCATTAAATCCGCTAGGGGGTGGATCTGTTTGTTCAGCTTCCTCATGGTACTGCGGGTCATCCTCTTCATCACCTGCATCCAAAAATTCCAAATCCATGTCACCTTCCCCCATAGGGGTGGTGCTAGTATACAACCAGTTAGTTCGATCATAAATGGATACACGGCTAGGATTAGGCAATTCTAAAATGTGAGCCCCATGAATCATTAAAGAGTAAGTCTGGGGCTGCACAGAGATCATACCTTGCTTAATTAAAGCAGCCATATCAATTTTTAAAGTTCGCGGATTTACCTCTGGAAGATTCCGCAGCTCAGCACCATAACCCAAACCGTCCGCTAAAGCGGTAATAATGCCACCAACAGAAATAGCACATGTTTTAGCCCTACTCACCTTTTTCAAATGATCTGCTATGAAGGCGGCCGCATTTGGCGGAGTTTGTTCAGCCATACAGTATAAGAAATATAACTCCCGAATGGAAGCTACACCCGGGCTATCTCATCTACCAAAGAGCGTGTATGCCAGAGCCTTCTGGGCATAGCGGAAGCACGGGTTTTGGATGCTTGTTGCTTTTGCCCCTTTAGGACAATAAGACTCTCTACCTGTTATAGCTATCCAAAATGTTTCGGGGTTAAAAGAGTTCGGTGCTTGCCCCGCACCTGAACTTGGTACTCTTAATGCCTGCCCAAAATCCTCCATGCTTAATTCGTGATCAATGTCAAACATACGAAATTTTAGCGTCCCGTAATGCTCGGGTTCTAACCTGTTCGTTCTCAATTTCATCTCAAATTCAAGAGTGCTCAGAAATTCATATGTTAATCGTTCAAAAGTAGGAGCCTCAAACTGAATCAATCTTAATAAACCCAAAGCATGGAACATACGATGGATCTCAGTTCTTATGCCTAAACTTTCAGTAGTGGTGTCGCAAACATACCTTGTCGGCAAAATCTTCCTACGAAGAAGATCATTATACTTCTCTCTTTGAGTGTCCTTTCGGAAAGTTATTCCATGATGGTTCCCCTCTCTTCGGGCTCTTTGTGCGGGTCTAGATGTCCCAACAGTGTCTCTTCTTGGCACAGCTTTCCTTGGAGGCATCCTTGCAACCTACAAAAATTCAACAACACAAACCGACGGTGAAAGCAAAAATAAATTAGAGATTAATGATTGGGATGATGAGAGGATGAACTTTCGTGAAGACGGATTGCAAAAAGATGAAGATTTGAGGGTGAACTTGGAGGTTTTGTATGTGGGTTTTAATGGAGGCTAGGGTTGGAGATGAAGAAGAAGAAGGAAGAGTGAGAGAGAAAGTGAATAATAGTGGTGTAACTCGGTTTTTTGAGGCGAACTGACTCCTTGCTCTTTTTTGTCTTTGATATATATATATATTTTTTTTTTGCAAGAGTCGCCACCGACTTTTATTTTATCCAACATTTAGGAAAGGCATAAAAGAACAGGAAAGACCTTTTGACAGATTTTGGGTTTGGGGGGTTGGTTATACAAAGGGAAGGTTTTAAGCACCCTTTGTATCCATGGTTATCCATGGGCTCTTAGTTTTGCTTAGATCACTTTTGCTCTTGTTTGATTTTTAAAATAAGCTCGGCAAGACATTAAGCCTTGTGCCTACATACCTCCTCGGTGCAATGGAGAAGTCAGAGCTAATGTAGTTCCGCTTAAAAGGGAAAACGGTTTTTTTAAAAGGAATAAACACTTTATCGTCGTCGGAGAGAAATACTCAGCCATTGATCTTGATCATGAGAACAAATAGATTCTTTGCATCACAAATGAAAGAAGAGCTCCAACTCGGATGAAAATCAACGAGTATGACACTATCTCTCTCACGTGGAAAAGATTCCATTATATCAATCAATCTCAAAATCGTGGGGTATCACAACTCACTACAACATTTAATCGTGTCTAAACTTTGAAAGAAAAGCCACTAAGGGCAAAAGGTATTTTATAAGAAAAGATTTTTAAAAGAGGTTTTACAAACATAAGAAGATTTTGGAAAAAGGGAGAAGATTTTGAAAATTTAAGAAGTGGGAGGAGATGAAGAGGCTATCCTAGTGCTTAAAATAAAAGTTTAAGGAGAGAATGATCTAACCAAAATAAGAAACCAACAGTTGGCCGACGCATTACCACTTGGGGATCCAGATGAACTTATTATCTTTAGCACCACTTTGCATTAAGCACATTAAAATTCTGATGAAAATCGGGCAGAGTAACGGCTGTTTTCGGGTAAAATTCTTATCTCAATGCCTTGGAATTAACCATCAAGGACTTTCAAGGAAATACCTGCATACACAAACAGACAACAACCCAATGCCAGACAGACAGAACAACCATAGAGTAATAACAGAATAGGGGTCCAGAGGCACTAAGTCCATAAGTCCAAATCTCCAAAATGCTAGGGATAGTAACCAGTAGTCCAAGAGAGAACCTTAAGCGTTTTTTAGATTTTTGTTGTTTATTAGTGTTTTAGCATAAAAGTAAAGTATGGTCCAAGTGGACAAAAAGAAAATAACGGAAACATAAACAATGCGTCCAAATGGACAAAGAAAAAAATAGCGGAAGCATAAATAATATGTCCAAATGGAAAAAGAAAAAAATAGCGGAAACATAAATAATATGTCCAAATGGACAAAGAAAAAATAGCGGAAACATAAATAATATGTCCAAATGGACAAAGAAAAAATAGCGGAAACACAAATAATATGTCCAAATGGACAAAGAGAAAATAACAGAAACATAAATAATATGTCCAAATGGACAAAGAAAAAATAACAGAAACATAAATAATATGTCCAAATGGACAAAGAAAAAATAGCAGAAATATAAATAATATGTCCAAATGGACAAAGAAAAAATAACAGAAACATAAATAATATGTCCAAATGGACAAAGAAAAAATAGCAGAAACATAAATAATATGTCCAAATGGACAAAGAAAAAATAGCAGAAATATAAATAATATGTCCAAATGGACAAAGAAAAAAAAATGACAGAAACATAAATAATATGAATGATAAAATAAAGTATAAAGCAAGAAATATAAAGAACAATATAATAAAATGCGGAATTTAAAGTTAATTGTTAGATGTTAAAGATAACCATCTTGAAACTTGTCAAGTATGTTATCAAAGTTAGTAATAAAGATTGATGGTGAGTGAAGGATGTTCTCGGATTTAAATTCAATGGAACTTTATCAGAAGCTTGATAAAATCATAGCGACTACACGATAAAATTCCATAAGTCTTAAATCAACCGCATACAATTCTCTTCCATGTTTGATCTTTTTTTATCCCAATTCAAGACAAAGAAAAAGATAAGAAATAATATCAAATAATAAATAAAAATAAATACAAAACAAATTAAGCTTAATATTTTTTTGTGATTTTCTTGAAATTGATTTTTAGTTAATTAACAAACTAATTAAACAAATAATTATACAAATAATTAAACTTAACAAAAAATATTCTTTTTTATGTCAAAAATTAGATTATAAAAATATAAACCTAAATCTAAAAGGAAAATATTTTTGGAGTTTTTTGATTGGTTAAAAATAATTAAAAAAGCAATATTTACATAATTACTAATTAATTAAGCAATATAAATTAATTATGAAAAGAAATAAAATATTTTTATGTTAAAAATTAAATAAACATTTTATCAACTTAAAACTAAAATTAAAACATTTTTTTTTTGAGAAATTGAAAATATGCATAAATATGGAGTTTTTAATTCATGAACTCCTAACACTACTACATATTAAAAATTACATTGTACTTACTCTATGATGTTCCAAGAGTGGAAAAGAGTGATTGAAATTGATTGAAAGTGGCTATTTGAATGAGCCTTGATTTTTACAAGTTTCTTGAAACTTTTGAAAAATATAAAACTTATGCTATGCTTTTGGAGTGTGTTGTTATTCTTCTCTTGTTCCTCCTCCTCTTTTTTCTCCCTTTTTTGAAGAAAATGAAGTTCTATTTATAGGTAAAGAGTTTGATCTTGGAAGCCTTGCAAGTGGAAATTGTCATGATTGATTTTGTGGAAAAAATATGATAATGGAATATTTTCAATGAGTGTATTTCTTAACCATGGTTAAAACACTCAAGTATTATTCTCTTCAATCTTGCAATAATATATTTAAACATCTTGAATTGGTCTTGATTGGCAACCATAAGCATCTTTGATAATATCTTTGAATTATCTCACTTTAATTAAACTTTAAATGAATAAAATTTAATTAAAATGAAATAAAAATGTCATGAATCATGGATGGGTCGTGGATGCCCTTTAAACATATGAGAATCAAGATTGAATCACAAAAGAATTGGCCTTTTTGAAAAAAAATCAAATTTTGGTCATTACTTGTTTCATGCATTTTTCCAAAAAAGGTCAACTTCATCAAGGCATATCTCCCTCAATTTTGATCCTATGAAAGTGTTCTTTAACTTTTTGGAAAGCCCAAGATGTCCTCTACAAGCCACTTTGGAAGCGTTTTTGCATTTGGAGAAGTTATCTTGATGATATGGGCTTTGACAAAAAACTGCTTTTTGTTGACTTTGAAAATGACCTGTAATGTTTTGGCTTATATCTCTTAGGCGGAAGCATTTCTTGACCTTGGTCCCAACATCAAAGTTGTAGAGAATTGAATTTCCTTGAGAATGAGCTTTGGTTGGAATTTTTCTGATAAATTATGAGAGAGTTATGGTCGGTCAAAGTTCAGTTGACTTTTAGGTAAAAAACTCTAATTTTGCAATTGAGTTTTGTCGATTTCTGAACTTTTCTTGATGAATTATGATCAACCATTGATCACATGATGAATCTTTTGACAAAATATGGATGTTGACCAAAAATTGCATTTTTGACTGTCTGTTGACTTTTTGGTCAAACTGGTCGTCTGTTGACTGTTTGAGCTGTTGACTGTGCGTCTGAGCGAATCGAAGTTTGAAAATTTGTCTGGTGGTATTTTGAGACATATGGAGATCCATGAAATCCATTTGAGGTCTCAAAAACTCGTTCTCCTGAAAAAAAACAAAAACCCTAGTTAGGGACTGTTTGTGTAGGAGACAGTTAGGCGTACCTGATTTTTGTGCAGTGTTGAGTCTCTGTTGACCACGTGATTATCAGAAGACTTCTAGAACAAAATCTTGGAAATTTGAAGTGCGAAAAATTGATTTGACTGATGGTACAAACACGGAGAATTGCGCTGAAAGCGGGTTTGACTGGTAACTAGCTGTCCGGGTATTAACGTAACAGTTAAAGTGAAAATTCAACAGTTTAAAGTTAATTTTTTTTCTTTTTTTGTTTTTGTTGTGTTAATGGTGAAAAATTTATTTACCTGAGCTGTTAGAAAAACACAAACATAATAAATAAATAAAATATACTGTACGCGAACGAAAATACCGATAATAACCTTGAAAATAAATATTTAATGCACAGAAAAATAAATATTTAACACACATAATATTATCTTGATAATTAAACTACCGTACGACAGATAGTACAACATTTAATACTAACAGTACAAATATTACATAATATAATGAACAGTACGACAAATAAAATAGACGGTACACTATTTGAAAGCGACAGATACAACAAACTTTAAAAATGACGATTAATAATCCATGCTATGAACAACAGAAAATAGATGATCGGAAGTGTAACCATCGCAGGTCCGCATTTTTCAGGACTATGCAGACAGAAGAAGGACATGATCACCGTAAAAATAGTGATGACTATAAGAAAAAGTGTATCCATCCACTTTGCCATTTCTGCCGGGGAAGAAGAGAAAATAATTATGAGATAGAAGTTTGAGAAATTTGGGAGATGAGTGAAATTTGATGTGAGAATTTATGAAAAAAATGAGGAGTATTTATAGAGTGAAAAGAGAGAGATAGAGACGTTGGGAGTGGAGTGTTACCGTTTTGAATAGTAGTAGGATTTGAAAAAAAGTATGGTAGGTTTTTGAAAAGAAAAGGGGTGTAGAATAAAGCTAGAATTTAATTTGAAAGAAAGAGATTTGAAAAGAAAGGAAGATATTTGAAAAGAAAGAAAGAGATTTTGAAAAAAAATAATATAGTATAAAAATAAAAATTAGTGGGAAATAAAACCAATAATAATTTAATTGTTACCAGTATAATCTGAAATCCGGACTCCGCGCCTGCAAATTTTAATTCTGCACAAACTGCGTCAGCATTATTTATCTGAAAATAAATCTCAAATAAACAGTGTATGAAGTGATAAACAGTATTTGGCGTTTATGTAAGAATAAATTTAACAGCGAACCAAAATACTGTATAAAAAATTCTAAAAATTGAGTATTCATAAAATCAGGATATTTATGAAATAAAAATCCAAGATTGTATAAAACTCCAAATTTTTAGACAGAAGTCTTTTGACTTCTCTTTGGAAAAAAAACGCGGGCAAACTTTGGGGTATAACAATAATGATCATAACACTTAGAAAATGATGGGATCTCAGAGGTCAAAAATTGGGGTGCAACAGATGCCCCTATTTAAGTTTCTTCTATCCGGAGACACGATGATTGTAAATCTTCGTTTCGACGTGATTGAAGAGACTTAAATATATATAAAAACACAATTTTTGAACTTGAGATGCAATGTAATGCTTATGATTATGAATGCATATGATTTCCACGAGATGGAAACAGGACACCACAGGGGAGAAGTAAACAGACTCCATTGGGGAAAAGGTATAAGTCATCCAGGAATAGAATCGGACTTCACAAAAGAAAGAAACAGTCGACAGAAGCTTTCAAGATAAAACATGATTGAACTTTGAGAAGAGAATATCTGAGGCATACATGAATGTGGCTACATAAAATGAATATCAAGGTAAAACATGATTGGACAACATCAAATGACAATCAAGGTAAAACATGATTGGGCAACATCGAATGACAATCAAGGTAAAACATGATTGGGTAATCATCAACGGACAATCAAGGTAAAACATGATCACAGGTCCATCAAGGTAAAACATGATTGGATGTCATTAAGGATAATCAAGGTAAAATATGATTGGATAATCATCAACGGACAATCAAGGTAAAACATGATTAGATAATCGTCACAGATCCATCAAGGTAAAACATGATTGGATGTCATTAAGGGATAATCAAGGTAAAACATGATTGGATAACATCAAATGACAATCAAGGTAAAACATGATTGAAAAATACCAAATGACAATCAAGGTAAAACATGATTAGAGAATACCAAGTGACAATCAAGGTAAAACATGATTAGATAACACCAAGGTCAATCATGGTAAAACATGATTTGAACTTTAAGAAGAAAATATCAAAAGCGTTTTAAGATAAACCATGAATGCAGCAGCATCAAACGACAATCAAGATAAAACATGATTGAACTCAGAGACATTCAAGAGTGACATTGAATGAGGTAATAACACTTTATTGGGAATTGGGACATCCATAGAAGCTTTGAATAAAAGGTGACAAAGTTCTGAAAAATTGTCAGAACAAACAAGACATATCATGAAGAATATCAGATAGATACAGACAAAACGAATCAAAAGGATAAATTTGTTTGGGTAGGTGCCAAGTAAGTTGGACTTTGATCTCAAGGTAAGATGTTGACAACAACAGGACCTTAGAAGAATGTAAATGAGCATGATTTTGTTTTTATGCATGATGTTAAAGTTTTCTATGCATGATGAATGCTCAATGCAATGTAGTTATTCATGACGACTGGGATTGACTCTTTTGTGAGGCAAGATTGGAGCTTTGATTCCTCAACACAGGAACTCTAAAAAAAAATCCGCTTGGAAAGAAGATGCATGAACAAACTTCTTGTCACACTGATAACTGTATCAAACAAATGATCCTTTGAGAATAACTGATAAACTAGGCTTGAGTATTGCTGAAGAAGATTGCCCCTGATTGAGTAATTGTTGCAAGTTAACTGATCATGGCTTCAGTTGAACTATGTTGGGGATGAACTGATCACGGATTCAACTCTTGAAATGAATGTTGGGAAGACTTGCCATAGTATACATCTTGAAGAGGATATTCTGATCAACAAATCTTGATTAAACATCTGAACAACAGGATCTTGAAGGAACGTGCCCCTGATAGGATCACTGATCAAGTTTTTCGACTGTTTGAACTTCCCGAAAGATAAGTACTTACTTTCAAATAAAGTGTTCATTCAAGAATGGTAATTTTAATGCAATGCTCAAAACATATTTTTGAAATCAAAATCACTTTGTAAAGAAAATGGAATCACTGGTTAAAACATAACGGTTAAGACAATCAACGTGAAAGATAAAGCAAAGATATGGTATCAACATAAATGATTGGTAAATCTCTTGGGAGTCAGCTTACGCAACCTTGTTGTAGTATGCTTTCAAAATAAACCTTGCTTCAATTAGGGCTTTTGAAGGTTGTAACGTGGTCAGGTTCACGGTTTAAAAAAATAAAAGGTATAAGGCTCAAAATTTTTGTAACCCACCCCATCTCTGTGATGATCTTCATTCCTAAATCCAGTTAATTCAAAATATGCATTCAGGTACCAAGAGACTTTTGGAATTTTACCTGTTGTAATGATGATAGTTCACAAGCCAAGAAAACTTGGAGATGCCAGTCACTTCTTCCTTTTGATAGTCACAACATTTTGTGGTTCAAGAATTTATTGACTTATCTCTCCTTTTTTTTCTCTTTTGATATCCCTAACTTTTGCCTGAACTGTTGATTTTGAACTTACAGTCAGCGGGATGCCTTAGTTTTTGCCTAAGTCATTTTTGATTTTTACTTAGCAGGCTTTTCGTCGATTTTATTTTTCGATACTTTTTCCTGAAAGATAGTGACTACTTTGCTTAATGATTATAATGAACCATTATCAGCTTTTGATTGGCATCTCCAGTATTTCTTTGATGTAAGCGGGGGAAAGCTTGTGATTAAAACACTTGTTAAAAGGTGCATTGAATGATTCTCTTAAAATAGAATGCACAAACAAATTAACTGGGAACTACCCTGCCCCGGGTTAAAATATGGGTTATTTCGTACAGAAAGAAACACCAACTTCTAGGCTCAAAGGGGTTGACGAGGGATTAACTTCCTTATTTCTCCAGTGTTTGGGAATTGAAACAATGCCTGTACATCGTCAGCAAAGTTTTATTTGAAAGCATGCAGTTCAACAACCTGGGTACTTCGTTGTCATCATCCTCCCTCCAATCTTTGCATAAAACACAAGTTTGATAGAGAAAGCAAAATAGTTTTTTTTTTTTTGTAAAAGAAGCATAAACATAGACATAGTAGATGAAAATGAATTCAAACATACGATGCTCATTTCATTAAAATCACCATTCATAAACAAACAAAGTCTAAAAGTAAACAACACAATTAAGGAAATGCAAACAGTAGAGAAACATCTTTCTAAATCATGGTCTGCTGCCCCTTGATGGAAAGGACAATGAAAATCAGACCTAAAACCTTCTGGAAGTGGATTCCGAGGTGGAAGAATCAGCTCGATGGTAGACAGACAACTTCGAAGATGGAGATATACAAGGATAAGTTTCATGAGTAACCTGGATGTATGTATGCAAATGATGCAATTGTTGTTTATATTATTTGAGTTTCAAAGAACTTAAGATATTAATTTGCAAACATTCAAGCATTGGATTAAAGCATTGATCAAGTTATCATCAAAATCAATCATCCATTTTGGTGGATTAGAGTTTTCACCCCATCAACACCCAAGATCCATTGAGTTTGATGAAACTTACGATGTTTACAAAGAAAGACCTCTAAGTTCATTGGAAATCAAAGGAAAAGATTTTTATGAATGTATGAATGCATGAATGTATGTATACATGGGTGTATGAATGCCACATATACAGACATGGTAACACAAACATGGTGCACATAAGATAGGTTCAAAAGTTCAACGTCACGAGCATGAGGTCAAAGAACCAAACATGGGATAGTACTAAGGATTAATCACCTGCACAACATGTTCTACTGATACGTCAGAGTCCACATTCTTCTTTCGGATATTACCGGCTTGCACAACTGAACTTGTGAGCTAGCAATATTCTCAAGAAAAACTCGTCTGAGTGTGGCTCTCCGCATGACAACTAATCCAAGTCTTCACCTGAATAGTTTCTGCGCCACAACCTAATAAGGCCAGGATGGGTTATGGGTTCTACAGCCAACTCAGCTTCTACAGTTCAATGAAAGCAATAATGTCTTCGCAACTGAACTTGCTAAACATATACTACCAACAAGGAACCTCCACTGAGCGGAAGGATTCTCATGCCAGCTTGTACATGACTATACCCTCCACCTAATTCTTATGTGTACTTAATCCGGGTTAGGATTTGTCCATAATGTATCTCAAGTGACGGAACCACACATATATCATGAAATAACAAATATGTACAAAATAAACAAGTATAAGCAAATATTAAAGTGATCTAAAACTCTAAGGTAACCCCTCTTTTAAAAAGATTTTTCAATTCCCCAGCAGAGTCGCCAGTTCTGTAACTCGGTTTTTTGAGGCGAACTGACTCCTTGCTCTTTTTTGTCTTTGATATATATATATTTTTTTTGCAAGAGTCGCCACCGACTTTTATTTTATCCAACATTTAGGAAAGGCATAAAAGAACAGGAAAGACCTTTTGACAGATTTTGGGTTCGGGGGGTTGGTTATACAAAGGGAAGGTTTTAAGCACCCTTTGTATCCATGGTTATCCATGGGCTCTTAGTTTTGCTTAGATCACTTTTGCTCTTGTTTGATTTTTAAAATAAGCTCGGCAAGACATTAAGCCTTGTGCCTACATACCTCCTCGGTGCAATGGAGAAGTCAGAGCTAATGTAGTTCCGCTTAAAAGGGAAAACGGTTTTTTTAAAAGGAATAAACACTTTATCGTCGTCGGAGAGAAATACTCAGCCATTGATCTTGATCATGAGAACAAATAGATTCTTTGCATCACAAATGAAAGAAGAGCTCCAACTCGGATGAAAATCAACGAGTATGACACTATCTCTCTCACGTGGAAAAGATTCCATTATATCAATCAATCTCAAAATCGTGGGGTATCACAACTCACTACAACATTTAATCGTGTCTAAACTTTGAAAGAAAAGCCACTAAGGGCAAAAGGTATTTTATAAGAAAAGATTTTTAAAAGAGGTTTTACAAACATAAGAAGATTTTGGAAAAAGGGAGAAGATTTTGAAAATTTAAGAAGTGGGAGGAGATGAAGAGGCTATCCTAGTGCTTAAAATAAAAGTTTAAGGAGAGAATGATCTAACCAAAATAAGAAACCAACAGTTGGCCGACGCATTACCACTTGGGGATCCAGATGAACTTATTATCTTTAGCACCACTTTGCATTAAGCACATTAAAATTCTGATGAAAATCGGGCAGAGTAACGGCTGTTTTCGGGTAAAATTCTTATCTCAATGCCTTGGAATTAACCATCAAGGACTTTCAAGGAAATACCTGCATACACAAACAGACAACAATCCAATGCCAGACAGACAGAACAACCATAGAGTAATAACAGAATAGGGGTCCAGAGGCACTAAGTCCATAAGTCCAAATCTCCAAAATGCTAGGGATAGTAACCAGTAGTCCAAGAGAGAACCTTAAGCGTTTTTTAGATTTTTGTTGTTTATTAGTGTTTTAGCATAAAAGTAAAGTATGGTCCAAGTGGACAAAAAGAAAATAACGGAAACATAAACAATGCGTCCAAATGGACAAAGAAAAAAATAGCGGAAGCATAAATAATATGTCCAAATGGAAAAAGAAAAAAATAGCGGAAACATAAATAATATGTCCAAATGGACAAAGAAAAAATAGCGGAAACATAAATAATATGTCCAAATGGACAAAGAAAAAATAGCGGAAACATAAATAATATGTCCAAATGGACAAAGAGAAAATAACAGAAACATAAATAATATGTCCAAATGGACAAAGAAAAAATAACAGAAACATAAATAATATGTCCAAATGGACAAAGAAAAAATAGTAGAAATATAAATAATATGTCCAAATGGACAAAGAAAAAATAACAGAAACATAAATAATATGTCCAAATGGACAAAGAAAAAATAGCAGAAACATAAATAATATGTCCAAATGGACAAAGAAAAAATAGCAGAAATATAAATAATATGTCCAAATGGACAAAGAAAAAAAAATGACAGAAACATAAATAATATGAATGATAAAATAAAGTATAAAGCAAGAAATATAAAGAACAATATAATAAAATGCGGAATTTAAAGTTAATTGTTAGATGTTAAAGATAACCATCTTGAAACTTGTCAAGTATGTTATCAAAGTTAGTAATAAAGATTGATGGTGAGTGAAGGATGTTCTCGGATTTAAATTCAATGGAACTTTATCAGAAGCTTGATAAAATCATAGCGACTACACGATAAAATTCCATAAGTCTTAAATCAACCGCATACAATTCTCTTCCATGTTTGATCTTTTTTTATCCCAATTCAAGACAAAGAAAAAGATAAGAAATAATATCAAATAATAAATAAAAATAAATACAAAACAAATTAAGCTTAATATTTTTTTGTGATTTTCTTGAAATTGATTTTTAGTTAATTAACAAACTAATTAAACAAATAATTATACAAATAATTAAACTTAACAAAAAATATTCTTTTTTATGTCAAAAATTAGATTATAAAAATATAAACCTAAATCTAAAAGGAAAATATTTTTGGAGTTTTTTGATTGGTTAAAAATAATTAAAAAAGCAATATTTACATAATTACTAATTAATTAAGCAATATAAATTAATTATGAAAAGAAATAAAATATTTTTATGTTAAAAATTAAATAAACATTTTATCAACTTAAAACTAAAATTAAAACATTTTTTTTTTGAGAAATTGAAAATATGCATAAATATGGAGTTTTTAATTCATGAACTCCTAACACTACTACATATTAAAAATTACATTGTACTTACTCTATGATGTTCCAAGAGTGGAAAAGAGTGATTGAAATTGATTGAAAGTGGCTATTTGAATGAGCCTTGATTTTTACAAGTTTCTTGAAACTTTTGAAAAATATAAAACTTATGCTATGCTTTTGGAGTGTGTTGTTATTCTTCTCTTGTTCCTCCTCCTCTTTTTTCTCCCTTTTTTGAAGAAAATGAAGTTCTATTTATAGGCAAAGAGTTTGATCTTGGAAGCCTTGCAAGTGGAAATTGTCATGATTGATTTTGTGGAAAAAATATGATAATGGAATATTTTCAATGAGTGTATTTCTTAACCATGGTTAAAACACTCAAGTATTATTCTCTTCAATCTTGCAATAATATATTTAAACATCTTGAATTGGTCTTGATTGGCAACCATAAGCATCTTTGATAATATCTTTGAATTATCTCACTTTAATTAAACTTTAAATGAATAAAATTTAATTAAAATGAAATAAAAATGTCATGAATCATGGATGGGTCGTGGATGCCCTTTAAACATATGAGAATCAAGATTGAATCACAAAAGAATTGGCCTTTTTGAAAAAAAATCAAATTTTGGTCATTACTTGTTTCATGCATTTTTCCAAAAAAGGTCAACTTCATCAAGGCATATCTCCCTCAATTTTGATCCTATGAAAGTGTTCTTTAACTTTTTGGAAAGCCCAAGATGTCCTCTACAAGCCACTTTGGAAGCGTTTTTGCATTTGGAGAAGTTATCTTGATGATATGGGCTTTGACAAAAAACTGCTTTTTGTTGACTTTGAAAATGACCTGTAATGTTTTGGCTTATATCTCTTAGGCGGAAGCATTTCTTGACCTTGGTCCCAACATCAAAGTTGTAGAGAATTGAATTTCCTTGAGAATGAGCTTTGGTTGGAATTTTTCTGATAAATTATGAGAGAGTTATGGTCGGTCAAAGTTCAGTTGACTTTTAGGTAAAAAACTCTAATTTTGCAATTGAGTTTTGTCGATTTCTGAACTTTTCTTGATGAATTATGATCAACCATTGATCACATGATGAATCTTTTGACAAAATATGGATGTTGACCAAAAATTGCATTTTTGACTGTCTGTTGACTTTTTGGTCAAACTGGTCGTCTGTTGACTGTTTGAGCTGTTGACTGTGCGTCTGAGCGAATCGAAGTTTGAAAATTTGTCTGGTGGTATTTTGAGACATATGGAGATCCATGAAATCCATTTGAGGTCTCAAAAACTCGTTCTCCTGAAAAAAAACAAAAACCCTAGTTAGGGACTGTTTGTGTAGGAGACAGTTAGGCGTACCTGATTTTTGTGCAGTGTTGAGTCTCTGTTGACCACGTGATTATCAGAAGACTTCTAGAACAAAATCTTGGAAATTTGAAGTGCGAAAAATTGATTTGACTGATGGTACAAACACGGAGAATTGCGCTGAAAGCGGGTTTGACTGGTAACTAGCTGTCCGGGTATTAACGTAACAGTTAAAGTGAAAATTCAACAGTTTAAAGTTAATTTTTTTTCTTTTTTTGTTTTTGTTGTGTTAATGGTGAAAAATTTATTTACCTGAGCTGTTAGAAAAACACAAACATAATAAATAAATAAAATATACTGTACGCGAACGAAAATACCGATAATAACCTTGAAAATAAATATTTAATGCACAGAAAAATAAATATTTAACACACATAATATTATCTTGATAATTAAACTACCGTACGACAGATAGTACAACATTTAATACTAACAGTACAAATATTACATAATATAATGAACAGTACGACAAATAAAATAGACGGTACACTATTTGAAAGCGACAGATACAACAAACTTTAAAAATGACGATTAATAATCCATGCTATGAACAACAGAAAATAGATGATCGGAAGTGTAACCATCGCAGGTCCGCATTTTTCAGGACTATGCAGACAGAAGAAGGACATGATCACCGTAAAAATAGTGATGACTATAAGAAAAAGTGTATCCATCCACTTTGTCATTTCTGCCGGGGAAGAAGAGAAAATAATTATGAGATAGAAGTTTGAGAAATTTGGGAGATGAGTGAAATTTGATGTGAGAATTTATGAAAAAAATGAGGAGTATTTATAGAGTGAAAAGAGAGAGATAGAGACGTTGGGAGTGGAGTGTTACCGTTTTGAATAGTAGTAGGATTTGAAAAAAAGTATGGTAGGTTTTTGAAAAGAAAAGGGGTGTAGAATAAAGCTAGAATTTAATTTGAAAGAAAGAGATTTGAAAAGAAAGGAAGATATTTGAAAAGAAAGAAAGAGATTTTGAAAAAAAATAATATAGTATAAAAATAAAAATTAGTGGGAAATAAAACCAATAATAATTTAATTGTTACCAGTATAATCTGAAATCCGGACTCCGCGCCTGCAAATTTTAATTCTGCACAAACTGCGTCAGCATTATTTATCTGAAAATAAATCTCAAATAAACAGTGTATGAAGTGATAAACAGTATTTGGCGTTTATGTAAGAATAAATTTAACAGCGAACCAAAATACTGTATAAAAAATTCTAAAAATTGAGTATTCATAAAATCAGGATATTTATGAAATAAAAATCCAAGATTGTATAAAACTCCAAATTTTTAGACAGAAGTCTTTTGACTTCTCTTTGGAAAAAAAACGCGGGCAAACTTTGGGGTATAACAATAATGATCATAACACTTAGAAAATGATGGGATCTCAGAGGTCAAAAATTGGGGTGCAACAAGTGGAGAAAGAGAGTAAAATATGATGGTTAATTGGGTGATTTAAGAGGTGGGATTTTAAAATAAATGGGGCCCACTAAGTGAAAAACAAAAATTTGGACAAAATTCTGCGCTCTTGCCTGACACGGCCGTGTCACACGACACGGGTGCCCGTGTCAGGTCACTGGTTCTTGAAAAAACTAATTTTTGAAAAGATGTCCTTCAGGGCTTGTGACACGGCCGTGTCCCATGACACGGGTGCCCGTGTCACAACTCTGTTTTTTTTCCAAATTCCAACTTTTCAACTTCTCTTTCCCAGGGCCTGTGACACGGCCGTGTCCCATGACACGGGTGCCCGTGTCACAACTCTGTTTTTTCCAAATTCCAACTTTTCAACTTCTCTTTCCTAGGGCCTGTGACACGGCCGTGTCCCATGACACGGGTGCCCGTGTCACACCTCTGGTTCTTCCAAACTTGTATTTTTCTACCCGCTTCTTGCTCCATGAAACACCTTGTTTTTACCTATGTAATAAAATAACGAAAAACACAAAAAAAAAATGTTAAAAATAAATCCCGTGGGTTGCCTCCCACGAAGCACTTCGTTTAACGTCGCATGGCTCGACGGTTGTTCATTTTATCCTTCAAAACGAACAACTTCAATCCTTCCGCCCGGTTGACCTTGGTAATATGGTTTGAGCCTGTGCCCATTCACTTTGAAAATATCCCCATTCGCTTGATTTTTTATCTCTATAGCTCCATGAGGAAAAACTTTGTGAACCATAAACGGTCCCGACCACTTTGATTTCAGCTTTCCTGGGAAGAGCCTGAGCCTTGAATTGTATAAGAGAACTAGTTGACCTTCCCAGAACTCCTTATGCTGGATCTTTCCATCATGCCACCTTTTTGTTTTCTCTTTGTAGATCTTAGCATTTTCATAAGCTTGGTTGCGGAATTCTTCTAACTCATGGAGTTGAAGAAGTCTAGAACTTGCTGCTTTAGATAGATCCATATTGAGAACCTTTGACGCCCAAAATGCCTTATGTTCTAACTCTAAAGGCAAATGGCATGCCTTCCCATACACAAGTTGATACGGCGACATCCCGATTGGTGTTTTGAAAGCTGTTCTGTATGCCCAAAGTGCATCATCAAGCTTTATTGCCCAATCCTTCCGAGAGGCACTCACAGTCTTTTCAAGAATCTGTTTTAGTTGTCTGTTTGAAACTTCGACCTGCCCACTAGTTTGAGGATGATAAGCTGTGGCTATCTTGTGTTTCACGTTGTATTTTTGGAGTAACCGTTCCATGAGATGATTCAGGAAATGTGTTCCTTCATCGCTTATTAGAGCTCTTGGTACTCCAAATCTAGCAAAGATGTTTTCTTTCAAAAATTTCACAACCACCTTAGCATCGTTCGAAGGTAGAGCAACAGCTTCAACCCATTTGGACACATAATCCACAGCTACCATAATATAATTTTTTCCAAATGAAGGTGGAAATGGTCCCATGAAGTCTATACCCCACACATCGAACAACTCCACTTCCAGCATCGAGTTTTGAGGCATCTGGTTTCTTTTTGATATGTTGCCTGTCCTTTGGCACTTGTCACAATGTCTCACAAACTCTTGAGCATCCTTGAATATTGTTGGCCAGTATAGCCCTGATTGCAAAATCTTAGCTGCTGTTCGATCACCACTAAAATGTCCCCCATAATCTGAAGCATGACATGCCTTCAACACTTCTTCTTGCTCTTTTTCAGGTAGACATCTTCTGATCAACCCATCAACTCCTCTTTTATACAGGAACGGATCGTCCCATAGATAGAACTTGCAGTCATGAACAAACTTTTTTCTTCGATTAGAGTCAAAATCGTCGGGGATGATACCACCGACAATATAGTTTGCCTAATCTGCGAACCAAGGTACACCAGTCACTGCTAGGATGTGTTCATCGGCGAACTCATCCTTGATCGGTCGCTTTTCTTCTGTTTCGTCTATTGGTGTCATTCGAGATAAGTGGTCAGCTACGGTGTTTTCACACCCCTTCTTGTCTCGAATTCCAGCATCAAACTCCTGAAGGAGTAAGATCCACCTCAAAAGTCTTGGCTTAGAGTCCTGTTTAGCAAAGAGATACTTCAAAGCAGAATGGTCAGTATAAACGATGACTCTAGACCCCAACAGATATTGCCTGAATTTATCAAAGGCATAAACAACAGCTAGCAACTCTTTCTCGGTAGTCGCATAATTAATCTGTGCGGGGTTCAAAACATGACTAGCATAATATATAACATGAAGCAATTTCTCTCTTCGCTGTCCTAATACTGCCCCTACTGCAATATCACTCGCGTCACACATGATCTCAAAAGGTAGAGACCAATCAGGGGCTACAACAATGGGTGCCGAGACTAATTTCTTCTTAATTGTCTCAAAAGCCACCGCACATTCAGCATCAAAAGTGAAATTTTTATCCTTAACCAAAAGTGAGGTTAAGGGTTTTGCAATCTTTGAAAAATCTCTTATGAACCTACGGTAAAACCCCGCATGTCCTAAGAAACTTCTGATACCTTTTTCGTTCATCGGAGGTGGCAACTTTGAGATGACTTCAACCTTTACTTGGTCCACTTCGATTCCTTTGTAGGAAATCTTGTGTCCAAGAACTATTCCTTCACGGACCATAAAATGGCATTTTTCCCAATTCAAGATCAAATTGGTCTGTTGACATCTTTCTAAAACAAGAGCAAGGTTAGTTAAACAATTGTCAAATGACTTACCAAAGACTGAAAAATCATCCATGAAGACCTCCATGTGTTTTTCAAGCATATCATCAAAGATCGCTTGCATGCATCTTTGAAAAGTGGCCGGAGCGTTACATAACCCGAAAGGCATCCTTCTATAGGCAAAAACACCAAAGGGGCATGTGAACGCGGTCTTTTCTTGGTCTTCTGGTGCAACTGCAATCTGATTATATCCAGAGTACCCGTCGAGGAAACAATAGTAATCATGTCCCGCTAACCTTTCCAACATTTGATCAATAAAAGGTAGCGGGAAGTGATCCTTTCTGGTTGCTAGGTTCAGTCTCCTATAGTCAATGCATACTCTCCACCCTGTAACAGTCCTTGTAGGAATCAACTCATTCTTCTCATTTTTTATGACGGTTGTCCCTCCCTTTTTTGGCACAACATGAACCGGGCTTACCCAAGCACTATCAGATATCGGGTAAATCATCCCAGCATCTAAAAGTTTCACAACTTCTTTTCTCACAACCTCCTTCATAGCTGGGTTCAGACGTCTCTGAGGTTGGACCACTGGTTTGTGATCATCTTCCATGAGGATTTTGTGCATGCACATTGTAGGACTGATCCCTTTTAAATCTTCAATAGACCACCCCATAGCACTTTTATGTTTCTTCAACACTTCAACTAGCTTAAGTTCCTGCAACCGCTCCAGGTGTGAGTTTATTATGGCCGTACACCTACTTTCCGCATCAAGGAAGACATATTTTAAATTCTCCGGGAGTTGTTTTAATTCGACCCCCTTCTTAGGTTCCTCCTTCTTTCCTTCCACCAAAGGTTGTCTAAGATCCTCCCACCGGTTTGGTCTAGAACTTTTGAATATGGGACTAGCCTCCATCATAGCCACTACTTCCACTTCCTTTTCATCAACAGCTTCCTCTTTATCACAAACAGACGAGCTCAAAACTCTTTCCAGTGGTAATTGTTGTATTTTCAAAGAATTCTCATTAGTACAGATTTGATTAATAACCTCAATATGTTGACTAGTTGCTATATCATCCTTGTACTTCATGGTGTTGCGCACATCAATCTTTAGCTCTTCATCATACACTTTCAGAGTCATTGTGCCTTCTTCAATGTCTATCAAACATCGTCCCGTCTCTAGAAATGGCCTTCCTAAAATGATAGGGATCTCCTCATCTTCCGGCATCTCGAGAATCACAAAATCCACTGGAAACACGAATTTGTCGATTTTCACAAGCACATCTTCTACTATCCCATACGGTCTTTTAACTGAGTGGTCAGCAAACTGGAGTGTCATTCTTGTATCTTGTACGTTACCTATCCCCAATCTCTTGTAGATCGACAACGGCATAAGGCTCACACTTGCTCCCAAACCAATTAGAGCTTTCTTGAATGACCTATCCCCAATTGTACAAGGAATAGTCACGGAACCCCGATCTTTCTTCTTCACCGGAATCTTCATACCCGGCAAAATAGCACTACACATTTCGGTTAGAATAATAGGGTCACGATCAATGGTTCTTTTCTTGGCGATGATGTCCTTCATGAATTTTGCATAAGTAGGCATTTGTTCCAATGCCTCCAAGAATGGAATATTAATCTCCAGCTTCTTGAACATCTCCAAGAACTTTTCAAAATTCTTCTCATGTTGCCCTTTTTTCTTGTTCCTTATCGGAAAAGGAAGTTTTACTGCCGGCTTTTGTTTTTGTCCAACCACCTTATCTTTTGGTGTTGGTTCCATCACCACCACTTCCTCAGCTTCTACCTTATTTTCTCTTATCTCTAAGTCTACCTCCAACAATGGTTCCTCTTCCTCGTCATTATTTTCAACTACACCTTTCCCTTTACCGCTCCTAGTAACAATAGCGCTCACATTATTATGATCTTTAGGATTAGTAACTGTGGCACTTGGTAAAGCGCCCGGCTGTTGAGTGTTTGCTAGCTGCTGTGCTATTTGACTCATTTGAATCTCCAGATTTTTAATGGAGGAACCCGTGTTTCTGAAATTACTCCTCGTTTCTTCTTGAAACTGAGAGCTTTGAGCTGCCATTTTTTCGATGGCAATCTCCCAATCTGCTTTCCTGGGGGCTTGCTGCTGAGGTTGTTGATAATGTTGTTGAGGAGGTCTATACTGTTGCTGCGACTGTTGACCTTGATATGGAAGCATCCCTTGTTTAGGAGCACTCCCTGATTGGTCCTTCCATGAAAAATTCAGATGATTTTTCCACCCCGGATTGTAAGTATTTGAGTAGGGGTTGTTTTGTTTCAAGAAGTTTATTTCCTCCACTTGCTGAGCTGTAGCAACACACTGAACAGTAAAATGAGGTCCTCCACATATTTCACACCCTACCGGTTGACTTGCTTGAGCCGGTTGAACTTGTGCTACTGTTTGCTTTTCAAGATCCATCTGTTTCAATCTCCGCTCAACTTCCACAACTACATGATCTTCTATCTTTACAACTTGCGTTGATAGCTTCATATCCACTAATCCTTCAGGTTGGCTAACACTACGGTCATATAACTCCAAGTGTTCATTGGCCGCAATAGCCTCTATGATTTTTTTAACACCAGTGGCTGTTGCAAAATTGGATGAGCCACCAGCTGCTGTGTCAATCAATTGCTTAGTCTTCATTTTAAGACCATTCACAAAATTCTGCATTTGTTCAGTGACATCCATGTTGTGAGTTGGGCATGCCACCAATAACCTCTTGAATCTCTTATACGCATCTCCGAGTGATTCTTCTTCCTTCTGCTTAAAGTTAACAATATCATATCTCTTACGAATATAAACAGCAGCCGGAAAATACTCATTGAGGAAGGTTGACTCCATTTGTTGCCATGTGGTAATACTCCCAGCAGGTAATGAGTAGAACCACTCTTCAGCGTCATCCTTTAATGTGAACGGAAACATAACCAACTTCTTTGCTTCTTCAGAGTGTCCTTCTATCTTTAGAGAAGTTGTCATGGTGAGAAACCTTTGTAAATGCTTATTAGCATCTTCATTTATTCTTCCCGAAAAGGGTTTCTTCTCCAGCTGTCGAATTGTTGTTGGATGTAACTGAAAGTGAGCAACGTCCACCGGTTGATTCACAAATGTCATCCGGCCAGCTGGTGCATTTGCTCCACCATAATCTCCTAACAACCTTTCTACCGGGTCCGCCATCGTTTCTGCCTCCGAATCTGAATGCTCAGAATGAATGGAGAGGATTTCCTCGTTATCAGATTCAGAAGCTGCCAGAATTTCTTCTAACGCTTCCAGTCGTTCTTGCTTTGCTTTTCGAAGTCTCGCTCGCAATGATCGTTCTGGCTCTGCGTCAAAAGTAAATTCTGCTGAGGCCTTACCTCGCATACAAATATTAGACGATTGTTAGTAATAATCAAATGAAATAACAAAAAAATAATTTTAGTTGCAAAGCAACAAAAATTCAATTGAACTATTCTTCAACTTATAATTTGGCAGTCCCCGGCAACGGCGCCAAAAACTTGACCGGTAAAATAGCAAGTGTACTATTTTTACCGATGTAGTAATAATAGAGTAAATTCCCAAGTATCGAACTCGCGGACTGCGTAGGAATTATATGTTTTGGAACAGTGCAATTGAATAAAAAGTCATCGGGGTGTTTGGTTTTTATGTTTATTTTAAATAACAACTTATGCAAAACGAAAGAGTTAAATAGTTTGATTAATGACAATATGCGGAGACAAGTTAGGAGAGATGTATGAATCGTTCTGTAATGAAATAATTACCAATTAACAGATTGACTTTAGAAATTCTCGACTATCGACACCGAACATTGATTTTCCCTAATTCCTTAGTGAAAAACTTCTTGAGACTAAAACCCTCTTTCAATTCCTTAACAAGATAATTTTATCTCAAGATTCTAAACAACATAGTCCGGATAATTTGATCGCTACGCATCAAACCCTTATTCCTAAGTGATTCTTAATTATAGCGTTATGATTAAAAAAGCATTGAGGTAGTTTTTCCGACAAAACCCCAACCGTAAATCAACACATATATTTTCCAATATATTGAAGCAATAAGAACTTTTAATCATAAACTGAATTTCATAAAGATAATCCGAAAATAACGGTAAAGATTATTCCTTACATCACATGATCCAGGGACATCAATCCTAACAAGTAATAATTTAGCTACTCATGGCAATGAGCAAGATAACAATGATTAAAGATGAAGACATTACAATTGGTTGAATCGGAATTGATCTTCAATCGCGGATGCTCTTGAAGATTTCTTCGCTCCAAGCCCTAGTGCTCTCAATCTCTATTTTCACGTTCTCCGACCGTCAAAAAGTGATTTTTTCTTTTCCAAACAGTGACTAAATACCTCACAGCAAATATTCTCCTCTGAAAAGTCCATCATACCCCTCCTTAAGTGACAGGTTTCAAAAGTTACAATTCAAAACTTTTCTGCGCGCACGTCTGACACGGCCGTGTCATGGGACACGGGTTGCCGTGTCAGACCCCTGACTTCTTGGTTCCAAGATTTCTCATTCTTTTCTTTTCAGCATGTCTGACACGGCCGTGTCATGGGACACGGGTGGCCGTGTCAGACCTCTGACTTGATGCTTCCAAGATTTTTCAATGCCTTCTTTCAGCCAGTGTGACACGGCCGTGTCACATGACACGGGTGGCCGTGTCAGACCTCTGGCTTGCCAAAAACCGCCTTTCCTTGACTTGAATCATGCCCTGTTCCTGCAATACTTAAACACTACCAGTACAAGATCAAAAGCAAGAGGAAAACAACGAAAACTAGAAAAGATAACACAACCAACTCAAATATAAAACTAAGCAAAACTAACAATAACAAGACTAAAATAACTTAAATTACCACCGGATGAAGTGTTTTTCCATTGATCAGAACATAGAAACAAGGTGAAATTGGTGGCCGATCATTCTCCTTAGCGTGTGACTAGGTCAAGCTATCTTTTGAATTGGGTGCGATTCCAGGGCCCAAAATATAGGTGACACTTGAACAACTCTTCGTTCATCTAGGAAAACTGAACTAGCCGTTGGCGGGGACGGGAGAGCTAGCATGCTCTGATGGTCCACTGTTGTGGAAAGATAACCGTTCAGGCATGCGCGTAACACTCAGGGAAACCTAAAGAGCAGCGGCGGCGGCGGAAGAGGGTTTCTCCTCGGCCAAGGTCTTTGTTTCTTGGGGAACTTCCGTCTTCTTGGCGTACTGCTTGAGATACTTCTTTGATGAGTATCTTAATCGCATCTTTCAGATGGATGCAGTCTTCTGTGTTATGGCCATGGCTCTTGTGGAACCGATAGAACTTGGATTTTTCCCTGCTGGGTTGAGCAGGCAGTTGCTTAGGGAAGCATACCTCAATTGTCTTGAATTTTGAATTGACACATTCCGTCAGAATATGCTCGCGGGATGCACTCAGCGGGGTGTAGTCTCGGAACTTTCCTGGAGGACCTTTGTAATCCTGGGCGTCACGAGTTTTGTCCTCCCTCTTTTTGTTGGCTCCTCGGCGGGATCCCTCTTCCTGTCTTGCACTCTTGGTATTCTCCTTGTTCTTGGAGTCTCGAGATGTGTGGGCAGCTTCATTTTCTTTGTATTGAATATAAGCTAGAGCTTTGAGGAAGAAGGCATCGAGATTGGCGGGCGTCTCTATGCTCTCAGTTTTGGCGAAATCGGAACGAGGTCGGAGTCCTTGTTCCAGCAAGTACTTCTTCATATCGGCCGTGGTTGACACTTGCACGACCTCTTTGTTGAACCTTTCAATGTAGGCCCCGAGTGACTCATCTTTGCCCTGGATGATGGCTTCCAAGGAGACTTCAGATTTGGGGTGCCTGCGTGAAGTAGTAAAGTTCCGAGAGGAAAGCCGACCAAGACCTTTCCAGGAAGTAATAGATTCATTTGGTAGGCTCTTGTACCAGGCCATTACTCCTTTGCATAGTGTATTTGGGAATAGTCGGCACTTGATCGCCCCCGGAACCCCATGGTAGTCGAGGATAGCGTCAATGTTTTCAATATGCTCGTCTGGGTCCGTGGTGCCATCATACGTACCCAGAGGAGGAGGTTTCTCCAGACCGACGGGTAGAGGTGTCTCCAATACAGCTCTGGACAGGGGGCCGTGGCGTCCTTCTTCCTCGTCACTGTTTCCAGGTGACGGGGAAGGAGTGTAACTTTGCCTCCTATGTCGAGGCCGATCTGCTGGTTGAGGGGAATGTGTTCTAGCACGTTCCCTCGACCGGGATGATGGAGAGCGCCGGTGAGAGCGGAGGTTCTCCTTGCTTTTCTTGAAAAGGGTAGAGTGGGAATCGTTTCGGGGAGGAGAATGATAGTGCTTCTTCACCGTCGAGACTTCCTACTTGAGACGAGAGTGTCTACGAGGAGGCGTCTTAGAATGAAGCTTCTGCTCCAACGCCCCAATCCTGTCGTTTTTTTGACAAATCAAGGCATTAGTTTCATTCAGTGCTGTGAATAGGGCATTCATGGTCAGATCAGCATTGGGCGGCACTGTGACCAGAGGGGTGCCCTCGGGAGTATGATCTTGGTGATTCTTGCTGGTGGTAGTCCCACGATGGAAAGTGGGAGTGTCTCGTGCATATTTTGAGGAGGGAGATGAAGAAACGAAAAAACACAAGAAAGGGGGTTTGAATTGGGGTTTTCAAAAATAAAACAAATGATACGTTTGGTTATTCTGGTTTGTTTAAACTCAACTACTCCAGACCACCCTACTAAGGTGATTTTTCCTTTCTCTAACGAGGACTTAATCCACTAATCAAAACTTTGATTACAACTCATGGAGACAACCGTCAACATCTTCTTGAGATCAAACCATAATCCGGTTTTCTCAAGGAACAAAAATTACAATATAATAACTTTACTGTGTTAACAAATTGCTTCTAGAAAGCTATATCACAACTGTGATGCATACACAATATTTTTGCACAAATATGAAAATAAGAGAAAAAGGATTGAAGAGATTATGAGAACTCTTAGTGATTATGAGAACTCTTAAATGTTTTTTCCAAACTTAGAGATTCTGTCCATATAATTAAAGTTCACGCCATTACTAGTTGATCCTGTAATAATGGTTTTAACGCAGAGGATATTCTGATCATCTGAGTATTGTATCTAGTCAAAAGCTTCTTATCAGAGTGTAATTTGCAGCTTTGTTCATTGGTGCTTGTGAAGCGTCTTATCATCAGAACTTCTTGTTCTTGTAAACTTCCCTTTTAGCTTCAGAACTTCTTGTTCTTGCAAACTTCTAGTTTAGCTTCTGAACTTCTTGTTCTTGTAAACTTCCAGTTCTTTTATACTTCCAGCTTAGAACTTCTTATTCTTTTAAACTTCCCTTAATGCATCCTTATGCTTTTGAGAAATCACTTACATAGCTCTGTTTTCACGTAGAGTTATTCAGAACTTCTATCTTGTTTCTACATATATGATGTATACGAATAGAGTGCATATTTGTTCTTATTAAAAATTATGTATTTGTTATCATCAAAACTATTACAAGGATGTAGAACCAAACTATGTTCTAACAGGAGATGCATTTATGCCATCCTGGGGACGCATGTTATCGTCACTCGGCAGTGGCATAATTAGATCAACATTGGTTTTGTCAGGCTGACTAAGGGCGATGTCATACCCCAAAATTTGCCCGCATCTTTTTTCAAGAAAACTCCAATCTGAAAATTAAGAGTCTCATATAATCATGGATTTTTATTTCAACAAATATCCTGACATATGAAACACTTAGTTTTTAGAATTTTTCTTATACAGTAATTTGGCTTGCAGTTGAATTTATTCTTACGCAAACGCCAAATACTGTGTATTACTTCACACATGCTATTTATTTATTTACAGATAAATAGTACTGACACAATTGGTACAAAGTTAAATCTTTTTGCAGGCGCAAAATCAGGAAACTCAGACTGTACTGGTAACAAGTAGATTATTATTATCTTTTGTTTCCCACTAATTTTTGTACTATATTCCATTATTTGCAAAAATCTTTTCAAATCTCTTTTTCAAAAATCAAATCTCTCCTTTTTCCAACACTATCATACACTTTCTTTCAAATCTTACTTCCACTCAAATTTTCCTTTTGTACGGAATCACATCATTCCCCAACGTCTCTTTCCTTCTTTCCATTCTATAAATACCTCTCATTTTCTTTCATAAAATCTCACATCAAATTCCAACTCATCTTTCAAATTCCTATCTCATATCTATTTTCTCTTCTTCCCTGACAAGAATGGCAAAGTGGATAGAGACACTGTTTCTTACAGTCATCACCATTGCTACGGTGATCATGACTTTCTTCTGCCTGCATAGTCCTGAGGAGTGTGGACCTGCAATGGTTATGCTCCCAATCATCTACATGTTATTGTTCATAGCATGGGTTATCAATCGTCATTCTTAAAATTTGCCGTATTTCTTATTTCTTAAATGTACCGTTTATTCGTCGTACTGTTCAATATAGTATGTGATATTTGTACTGTCTGTAACACCCGTATATTTTAATTTTTAATTTAAATGGAAATTTAATTTATAATTAGAATTATTGGTGGTTGGTGGGGTTTAATTGGAAGAAAGATGGTTTATAGTGTTGGGCCAAGTGTGGTATTAGTAAAGAGGGGGTGCTATGTTAGTAAAGCCCTTTACTAAATTAAAATCTATTTTTCATAAAAATAAGGAATTGAGGAAAAAAGGAAAATAGATGTGGAAGAGGAGCAGAAGAGTAGAAGTGCTGATACGTGAAAGAGGAATAGAAGAGGAAGAGGGCTAATCAAGATCCTTGGCTAAGGTAAGGGGGGACTCTTCCGGTTAATATCTTTTATCGTATCATAGATAATAGGACTGATTTAGATGCATTGTTTGTGTCAATTGGTTATATGATGGATTGGGGTTTTGGGATGATTTTGAGGGGAATTGTATGATTTGATGAATTGTATGATTATATGATTGTTATGATGATTAAATGATCCTCTTTGTGTGTTATATTTGTGTTATAACATGTATGTGGCTGATATGGTGGTATTTGAGGTTCATAACATAACTTGGTTTGGTTTTGGGGATTTTGGGGTAAATCCCGTAACACTGTCAAATGCGATGAAAGCTCTGACTTTTGCCAGTTCGCGCCGCGAAGGTAGGTGCGCGCCGCGAAGGCGTACTTGTTTTCTCGTATCGCGCCGCGTGCATAGGTTGGCGCCGCGAATGTGTTTGTGTGCTTCAGGTCGCGCCGCGAACTTTGGTTGCGCCGCGTGCTGTAGCGATAACTGTTTTCTTGTAAAAAGTTAAAGATGTGTAACTTTCAAACCGTAAGTCCGTTTTAGACGCCGTTTTGGACGTTGTTCCTTAAATTGAATGTTCTACCATATGAAACGAATAAAACAATAACAACTTGATTTTATTTTAAAAAGTATCATTTTCTTCAAATGTGGTTTATTCTGGTTTTGCATAGCTGATGAGGTGCAATGGTTGTTGTGTGCATAATTGAATATGTGCAATGATGTATGTTGTAATAATGTGGTTGCTTCTGTTAATTGTGCAAATGGGTGTTGTTCATGGTAAATATGGTTATCATGTGTTTTGAGGAATGATGAGGTAAATACTCTGTCGTTGATGAGTTGCTTTGTTGTACTTGGTACACGATTGTGAGGGGTGTTATCGTTGTTGCACTGTATAATGAATGATTTACCTGTTATGATGTTGTGGTTGTAATTGGTGTTTGTTATACATATATTGTTGATGTAAAATATGTATTTTATTGTGGTTGAGAAATAGCATAACTGTGCATGGCTATTGATTATTGTGGTGGTTGATGATTATGACATTTGGTTGATTTATGTGGGTGATAAGCATGTTATGGTTGATACATGCATTCATAATCATTATGTGGCTGATCCTTGACGATGGTGGATCAGTGGTAGCTAATTCCCATTGTGTGGAATTAGTGAGTGGGTGTTGCCGTATCCTTGACGATGGTGGATCGGTGAGTTGGGTTATCCCAGATTTTGGTACCACATGCATATAGTTGCATTTGCATTAGGTTACTTGTGTTATTATAACATGAATGGAAGATTGTCCAATGTTATAATAAGTGATGGTTGTGTAATGGTTATGATTTGTTTGGATGAATTATGGTGTTGCCTCTTGGTAATGTATTCTATTTGTTGTTGTGTGTTGATGAGTACTTCCTGACAATCTGAATATAATGAAATTGGATGAATAATGTGACTATGATGTGTTATTGTTTATGATTCGATAACATTTGTTAATTGTGAATGAGACTCACCCTTACTTTGATGATTTCAGATTGGCGAGTAGCGGCTTTTGGCTCGGTGAGGATTAGCTCATGAGCCAGTTTGTTTAGTATAGCGTCGGTGTCATGCTCTGATATTGTAACACTGGGGGAACGCTAGCTTAGATTTGATGATGATACTCTATGTTGTTGTTATTGGAGTAATTTTGTGAGATATTGCATAGATGATGTTATGCTTATCTGTTGATTAATGTTCCGCTGTATAGAAACATGATTTTGTTAGATGGATGGTTTGCCCCTAAGTGAAGCATGACAATTGATTTATGATAATTTGTTTTAAATTGAATTGTGGCACCCTTGTTTTCATGTTTTACTCTGAATTATTTTATTAATTTCCGCGGGGTTTAGAAGGGTGTTACAATAGTGGTATCAGAGCAGGTCGGTCCGTCCGGCCAATTGTTGAGTCAGTTGAGTTGCGCGACAGTTGTATATTGTCGGCATTTTATTCCTTGGTACGCGACATGTGAGTGAATCACTGTCGGTACTTGGTTGTTTGTTGCAGGTGTTGGATTGAAACAAGTGAGGGAGAAGCTTCGCTTCTCGGTTATGTTTCAGTTGCAAGAAGATTGATTCAGTAGGCTGTTGTTGGCAACAGTGCGAGCGTTGTCGGAGTTTGTTGTTTTCCGAATTGAAGGTGACTTGGAATTAAGACTTCACTGGGAATTGAGTTGGAACATCTTGAAGGAAGATGATTAGAGGTAATTGACAGTTATTGTAAGAGAAGGAAATTGGAAAGTTGCAATGTGTCAGCTCTGCTGGTGTGCTGCGAAGTTGTCAGTTGAGTAGCCTTACGACTCAGAAGAGGTTCAGCTGCAAGTTTGCGAAGAGGATTGATGTCGTAATGTTCCAGAAATTGCGCTTCGGCGATAGGATGTGTTGCTCAAGTCATAAGAATGTTTGGAAGTGAAGAGATACGATAAGGGGCTGTTTGGAATGTGAGTGAGTTGAAGAGAATGAGTTTTGGAGTGAGATTTTCGTAAGCAAAACGCAGGAAAATTGCTGAATAGCTGTAGAACTTCGAAAATTCATAACTGGAGTTCTGGACATCCGAATTGAGTTCCGTTTGAAGCGTCGGAAAGCTAACGAGATGAACCTTGTTATAAAAATAGTTGCAGCAGCTGTAACATAATTAATTGTGACAGGATGACGTTGGAAAGAGGTGAAGTTACGGTTACTCTTGCTCTTATAACTAGACTTGTTTATTGGTACTGCACGGGATGTCAGTGTCAGTGTTGAATGGATCGAAGGAATACTTGGAAGGTTTTTTGAGAATTAATTTTAAGAATTGAATTTACCAATTGAGGAGTTTTGGATATATCGTATAGAGTGTCGCTGCATGATGTCAGTGTTGCATTTTCGGGCAACGATTGGAAAATTCATATCTTGAGTTCCGAGTGTCGGATTAATGTGCCGTTTGAACCTATGAAGAGGAGAGATTATATTCTACATTAGGGGAGAGTTATAAATACAGTAGAGGTGATCCTATGAGAAGATATTCTGAATTCAGTTAAGGAAGCGTGAAATTGTCGAATAGGAATGCCTACTACCGTGATTATTCGAAACGAAGTTGAGTAAGACATGTTGTTGATGAATAAGTCGATGAGATATTCGGTAATAAAGATGATTTGAGTGCCGATGGATTTTAGTAAGATTAAATTAGTAGTAAAGGCGAAGTAAACTTTAGAACCCTTGCGATCGTATTTGTGATGGCAAAGTAACGATAAGTAAAAAAGAAGAATTGTAGGGAAATTCTAACAATTGTTGACGTGAGGAAGACTTTGTTGAGATTCTGAGTGGGATGATATTTGGACGTGAAGGATGTAACAGAATTTGGATTAAAACCACGAATTATGAATGTTGTCGCGGTCTTTTTCCAAAATGAGGATTTGATTGGAACGAGATGAATAGTAATATACGAGTATATTAGTGATTATGAAGTTCGGAAGTACTTAATAAGTGTGTGATGCTAAGTGACCATGAAGCGGATTGCGTAAAATGTTTGGACGTTGGTGTCTCACTGACAAGATCCAATGAGAAGGAAGTGTGCAAGTTATAAAGACTCAAAGTGAATTATTGGACTATGACAATGTTAATGAGTTTGAGTGCAAACTCGGAAAGGACACTATTATGTAGTAACGACAGTTTATGCTTAAATATGGTTTTCGGCTATCTATTGACAAATTGAGGACTTGATCACCCTTAATCTCTTGTTGATAGTAGACGGAATCATATAGATGGGACGAGCTTGTTTTGTTACCTTAATGGTTTAAGATGTGATGAATACTAAGCCGTGAGAATAATCACTCACTATGTTGTGTGAATTTATGAAGAAGTGAATATGAAAGAGTGCAATATATTGGATGATGACTTAAGACGGGTAATCAGAGTCGCGCAGCGAAAGTGTGATGTGGAGTAGTGTTATGAGTACTACTCGCGGGAAGTAAGGAATTAATATGTCGGAAGCCTACATAGAGAATATGTCTTGATCTATATGATGGATTTAGAATCCAGTGGGTGTAAGGATGTCATGCCGAAGAATTATAACTCTTTTGAATAATTGTCGAGATGATGAATATGTTATTATGGTTGTACGTAGTTAACGAGTATGTATTCGGCGAAATTAAAATGAAGAGTTGATGCCACTTGATGCTATAATAATTTGGTGTTGTTGTTAAGGGTTATTGTAGATTTCCAGATATAATGAGGAATTATACTCTATGAAGGGAGAAATTGATTTAATTCTTAGAAAAGAGCGAAACTCAATTTGAGTTGTTTTGTAAGAAATGGCGTATTGAGGCTGATGAGCGTGATTATAATTACTTGTGTGTACTCGTTCCGATGGCCGGAATGTTTAATAGATGTAGTAACTCAGGAATTTGTTTTTGAGTGCGAGTAAGTATTACTGAGTGGTAAATTGGTACCATGAATGATGAAGAATGATTCTTGAACGAATAAGTAAAGAGAGTCGGGATCGGGTAAAACTCAGAAGTCTAATTGGTATAGATGATTGTGATGAGTGGTCAGATCAGTGCGGAAAAAACGGAATGTAAAGTGTTGGATAATCGATGGCTTGACTTAAGAGGAGTCAGATAATTGGAATTCAATGGTATAGGAATATGAGTATTGAGTTTCTTGAAGGAAGCGGTTGGTGAAAAGTGTAAGTATTAGTTTATCGCTCAGATGGAAGGGTATGTCTAAGGTTGGTATGTTTGGTAGATGGGATGCATTACTGCATTGTTGATCAAGTGTGATCATACTATAGATTGTGTAATTGTATTACTCAGTTGCTGAGCGTATTGTATAGGTTGTACCTCAATGCCCTGTTTTTGTTAACCTTTTGGAGATATAACAAGTGGTATACTTTTCGATAGTCAAATGCGACGTAAGAACTGGGATTTGAATGTACGAAACATGTTTCCTGTTGGTTATGTCAGATGGATTGACGGATGGTAATGTTAATTGGGAGCTGGAGAGTCAGGTGAAGAACTCTTATACGAGCTGGTTACTTGAGGTATGTTTTCGAGGACGAAAACTCTTTTAGTGGGGGAGAGTTGTAACACCCGTATATTTTAATTTTTAATTTAAATGGAAATTTAATTTATAATTAGAATTATTGGTGGTTGGTGGGGTTTAATTGGAAGAAAGATGGTTTATAGTGTTGGGCCAAGTGTGGTATTAGTAAAGAGGGGGTGCTATGTTAGTAAAGCCCTTTACTAAATTAAAATCTATTTTTCATAAAAATAAGGAATTGAGGAAAAAAGGAAAATAGATGTGGAAGAGGAGCAGAAGAGTAGAAGTGCTGATACGTGAAAGAGGAATAGAAGAGGAAGAGGGCTAATCAAGATCCTTGGCTAAGGTAAGGGGGGACTCTTCCGGTTAATATCTTTTATCGTATCATAGATAATAGGACTGATTTAGATGCATTGTTTGTGTCAATTGGTTATATGATGGATTGGGGTTTTGGGATGATTTTGAGGGGAATTGTATGATTTGATGAATTGTATGATTATATGATTGTTATGATGATTAAATGATCCTCTTTGTGTGTTATATTTGTGTTATAACATGTATGTGGCTGATATGGTGGTATTTGAGGTTCATAACATAACTTGGTTTGGTTTTGGGGATTTTGGGGTAAATCCCGTAACACTGTCAAATGCGATGAAAGCTCTGACTTTTGCCAGTTCGCGCCGCGAAGGTAGGTGCGCGCCGCGAAGGCGTACTTGTTTTCTCGTATCGCGCCGCGTGCATAGGTTGGCGCCGCGAATGTGTTTGTGTGCTTCAGGTCGCGCCGCGAACTTTGGTTGCGCCGCGTGCTGTAGCGATAACTGTTTTCTTGTAAAAAGTTAAAGATGTGTAACTTTCAAACCGTAAGTCCGTTTTAGACGCCGTTTTGGACGTTGTTCCTTAAATTGAATGTTCTACCATATGAAACGAATAAAACAATAACAACTTGATTTTATTTTAAAAAGTATCATTTTCTTCAAATGTGGTTTATTCTGGTTTTGCATAGCTGATGAGGTGCAATGGTTGTTGTGTGCATAATTGAATATGTGCAATGATGTATGTTGTAATAATGTGGTTGCTTCTGTTAATTGTGCAAATGGGTGTTGTTCATGGTAAATATGGTTATCATGTGTTTTGAGGAATGATGAGGTAAATACTCTGTCGTTGATGAGTTGCTTTGTTGTACTTGGTACACGATTGTGAGGGGTGTTATCGTTGTTGCACTGTATAATGAATGATTTACCTGTTATGATGTTGTGGTTGTAATTGGTGTTTGTTATACATATATTGTTGATGTAAAATATGTATTTTATTGTGGTTGAGAAATAGCATAACTGTGCATGGCTATTGATTATTGTGGTGGTTGATGATTATGACATTTGGTTGATTTATGTGGGTGATAAGCATGTTATGGTTGATACATGCATTCATAATCATTATGTGGCTGATCCTTGACGATGGTGGATCAGTGGTAGCTAATTCCCATTGTGTGGAATTAGTGAGTGGGTGTTGCCGTATCCTTGACGATGGTGGATCGGTGAGTTGGGTTATCCCAGATTTTGGTACCACATGCATATAGTTGCATTTGCATTAGGTTACTTGTGTTATTATAACATGAATGGAAGATTGTCCAATGTTATAATAAGTGATGGTTGTGTAATGGTTATGATTTGTTTGGATGAATTATGGTGTTGCCTCTTGGTAATGTATTCTATTTGTTGTTGTGTGTTGATGAGTACTTCCTGACAATCTGAATATAATGAAATTGGATGAATAATGTGACTATGATGTGTTATTGTTTATGATTCGATAACATTTGTTAATTGTGAATGAGACTCACCCTTACTTTGATGATTTCAGATTGGCGAGTAGCGGCTTTTGGCTCGGTGAGGATTAGCTCATGAGCCAGTTTGTTTAGTATAGCGTCGGTGTCATGCTCTGATATTGTAACACTGGGGGAACGCTAGCTTAGATTTGATGATGATACTCTATGTTGTTGTTATTGGAGTAATTTTGTGAGATATTGCATAGATGATGTTATGCTTATCTGTTGATTAATGTTCCGCTGTATAGAAACATGATTTTGTTAGATGGATGGTTTGCCCCTAAGTGAAGCATGACAATTGATTTATGATAATTTGTTTTAAATTGAATTGTGGCACCCTTGTTTTCATGTTTTACTCTGAATTATTTTATTAATTTCCGCGGGGTTTAGAAGGGTGTTACACTGTCAGTATTAAATGTTGTACTATTTGTCATAATATTGCTTAATTACTAAGATAATATTTTGTGTGTTTTCTGCCAGTCAAATATTCCTATTTCTGTGCATTAAATGATTTTCAGGGTTATTATCGGTAATTTTGCCCGCATACCGTAAATATTAGTTATTTATTATGTCTGTGTTTTTCTAACAGGTCATGTAAATAAACTTTCATTTTTCACATAAAACAAAAACAAAAAAAACAACAAAAAAGAAAATTAACTTTGACTGTTGATTTTTCACTCTAACTGCTACATCAATACCTGAACAGTCAGTTGACAGCCAAACTGCTGGCAGTACAATTCTCAGTGTTTTGTACCATCAATCAAATCAATCTTTCACAATTCAAAATTCCAAGATTTTTGTTCTAGAAGTCTTCTGAATATCACGCGATTAGCAGAGACTCAACACTGCACAAAAATCAGGTACGCTTGTCTGTCTCCTACACAAACAGTCCCTAATCAGGGTTTTTCTTGTTTTTACAGGAGCAACAAGTTTTTGAGAGCTCAAATGGATTTCATACACATCCATATATCTCAAAGTACCATCATACAAATTTTCAAACTTCAATTCACTCAGACGCACCGTCAGCAGCTCAAACAGTCAACAGACGACCCGTTTGACCAAAAAAGTCAACAGACAGTCAAAAATGAAATTTTTTGTCAAAGTCCATATTTTGTCAAAGGATTCATCATTTGATCATTGGATGATCATAATTCATCAAGGAAAGATCAAAAATCAACAAAACCCTAAGATTCAAAATTAGGGTTTTTGCCTGAAAAGTCAACTCAACTTTGACTGATCATAACTCTCTCATCCTTCATCCAAAAAATTCAAACCAAAGCTTGTTTTGAAGGAAATTCAATTATCTTTCAAATGCCATTGATCCCATGGTCATTGGATTCACCATTTGAAAAATATGATCAAAGACATTACAGGTCATTTTCAAAGTCAACAAAAAGACACTTTTTTCAAAAGGACACACAAGGAGCTTCAAAAATCATTTTGACATGAGACCAAAGACATTGGTTAGAGGACTCTTTGAGGTTTCTAAAAAGTGCAAGATCTCCTTCATATGACAAAAATTGAAGGATTTACACCTTGTTGAAGTTGGCTAAATTTTGGGAAAATACATGAAATCAACATTGTTCAAAAATGCATTTTTTCCAAATGGGGCCAAGTTTTCAGCATTCAAACATCATTTCCATGATGATATGGGCCTCCCACGACCAAGACAAGGCCCACACCATTTTTATTCATTTTTTGCTTGATTTTATCTTATTTTAAGATTAAATAAAAAGTAAAAATGGAAGGATAATGGATGGCTTAATTTCTAAGCATGACTCATCAAGGGAATCAATTAAACTCTGCCCCAAGCCAAAGTACAGCAGAAGGAGAGTTGAAAGTCAAGCCATGGTAGCTTGAATGCAAAGCCATAAGTGTTGAAAAAGTCAAGAATTCAACAAAAGCACTTAATGCTTTTAGCTTAGTTTTTAAGCACTACAATGTCTATATAAGAGCTATAGAGCTTCAGTAACAAGGGGACACGAATTAAGAACCATTCTATGCTTGTAAACACACTTGTATCAAGTTGAAATTTTGAAGGAAATTTAAAATTCGAATTTTAAATTCCAGCTTGTTTAACATAAACTAAGTATTCAAACACGTTCCTTGAACTTCACTGAACCTGTCCAGAACAATTGCAAGCATTGAAACCTCAAGAACACACGCCTAGAACCCACGGTTTG
Organism: Vicia villosa; assembly: GCF_029867415.1. Lineage (NCBI taxonomy): Eukaryota > Viridiplantae > Streptophyta > Magnoliopsida > Fabales > Fabaceae > Vicia > Vicia villosa. The sequence continues at coordinate 90,644,088 of NC_081184.1, forward strand.
TTCAAATCGAAACCCACCAAAATATAATCATACATGCATGTATAACAAGATGTAGTTGCATATTTGTGTTTGGTTTGATGCTCTGGTCGTTTCTGGAGCTGGAATTAGGTTTTCATGGACGATTGAGACATGTGCCATTTTAGGGTTTTATGACCTCGAAACGGGGTTTTTCTTTTAAGGCAAAATCAAAAGAAAATAAGGCCATGGTTGTGTTCAGTGGATCATTTACAGTCGATCCATGGTCTCATATGGTATTTATATTGCATATCTTGTGATTTTCAATTTGCAGGAGCTTTAGTGACGGAAAAAACCGTGGGTATAGGCTTTACCTACGGTTGCAGAAATTTCAAATGAAGAAGATGAAGCGTGGCAAGCTCTGGTTGGTCAGAACGCGCGCGCCAGCTTTTTCAAATTCTTTGGATCCTGTGCTACGCTGTCCACGCTTTTGCCATGTGCCTCGTTTCAGTGACCACACGATCAATCCAGTCACTCCATCAAACGCACCAGATCATGCAACCACACCATAGAACACACTCATCCACCACACCTGATCGTATCCTTTTAAATTTTATTTCTATTTTAATTTCTTTACAAAATTAATTAAAAATAGTTTTAAAAATCCAAAAAATATACAAAAAATATTTTTAGACTTCTAAAATAATATATTATTTTCTGAAATAAAAATATTTTATTTTTCTTCATAATTCCAATATTTTGCATAATTAATTAGTATATGTTTGTATATTTGCTTTTTAATTATTCTAACCAATCAAAAAATCATAAAAAAAATTGTTCTTTGTGTTAAATATTGTTTATATATTATAAACTAATTTTGTACATATTTTGAATAATTTTCTTTTTAAGTTTTAATTATTTGTATAATTATTGGCATAATTATGTTTTAATTAACTTAAATCAATTTCAAATCAATTCCAAAAATTCCAAAAAAATTAGTTTTGTTTTAAAATTAATTGACAAATATTTTGTACATATTTTAAACTTAATTTCTAGGTTTAAATCTATTTTCATCTTTTTTCTTCATTTTAATTTAATTAATCATGCATTAATTATAATTAAAATAAATCATAAAAAATCCAAAAAACATGCCTTTTATTTTTCTTGCAATTTAAATTCCTAGATAAATGTATAGGATGTCAAAATCATGTAAATAGGCTAGTTTACATTTCCTGCACAATCGATGTAATAGCGTAGATTTACTTTCCGCACTTTACATTTCCGTACTTTAATTTCCCGCAAATATAAACTGCGTGTATGTCAAAGATAAAATTGAATCGTTAGATCACTAACTTCAAAGATAAATACCTGAATCCAATCACAATCACACTTGCACCTCTTCAGGTAATCCCTTCTCATTCCTTTCAAAATCAAAGTCAAAATTCCACTGTTTTGAGTACAAAATCGAACCTTGCTTTTATATCCGGTGAAAGGATAGATTTTTAAAGGAAATAGGATAAAGACCTTACAACTCAGGGTAGACCTCCTAGTTTGCTTGCTCAAATCAAAACAAACAAAATTCTCATACACTGTTGATTTTTCAAAACTTTCAAAAAAGACAATACTTTGTATACATCCAAACACGGGTTATTACAAAGTTAACGTTCTTTTCAAAACATCTTTCGAAAGATAAACAAGCATTTTGTATACATCCACACACGGATCATTACAAAATTCAATTTACAAAGGTATTTGAAACCACATATGAGCAATTCCAGAGCAATTGAAAAGTGATCGAAAAACAAGTGAGCTAAGCAAACTTAAGAGCCCATGGATAACCATGGATACAAAGGGTGCTAACACCTTCCCTTTGTATAACCTACCCCCTTACCCAGAATTTCTTAAAGGTCTTTTTTCTGTGTCTTTTATAAACCTTTCCTTAATTGGATAAAATAAAAGGTCGGTGGCGACTCTGTGATATTTTCAAAAATGCGAAAGCATTAAGCGACAAAAAAGAGTCAGTTCACGTATCTCTACAGATCAGAGGTATGGCCCGGTATTAAAAAAAAATCGGAGGTCCACATAACCCCTCTTTTATTCAAAACTTCCCCAGCAGAGTCGCAAGTTCTGTAATACGGTGAACTGACTTTATTGAAATGTCGTGGTAAGCAAGAGTCGCCACCAACTTTTATTTTATCCAAATTAAATAGAAAGGCTAAAAGAACAGAAAAAACCTTTTTAAAAGAAACCTAAATTCGGGGGGTAATTTATACAAAGGGAAGGTGTAAGGCACCCTTTGCATCCATGGTTTTCCATGGGCTCTTAATTGCTTTGCTCTTTTGTAACCAAAAGTTTAGAAATGTAGAAGAAGAAAATAAGGACTTTAGCTCGTAAATGAGCGTAGCCTTTTTGAAGGTTTATGAAAAAGTGTAAGAAAAAGATTTAAGCCAGAGCAAAGCAATTAGGGGCAAATTACCTTGACATTGTAAAAAAGTTCTTTTAGCCTTTCAGGGCTATCCATACCATAAGGGGGTAGGAAGTCCTTTTATTTGAAGGTTGAAGGGTCGTCGAAATTATCGTTCACCATAAGAGTGTCCCTGCCATAGGGGGGCAGGTAGTCTAAGGGAATGATCAGAATAGTCATCATTATTAAGCAACCAGGAGGACGCCTCAGCAATAATCGAAAGGGACTATCACATCATCGTAGGCAACCTCGAGGGGCGAGATCATATAACTGAACCGAAGGCAGCATCATTGGGACTTATGATCTTTTGTGACAAGAATGAACTGAGGGCAACATTGCTGAGGCGTCCTCGTATTCGAGGGACTTGACTATTCTGCACTGAAAAAAAGGCAACAGGCAACAGAAGAGGTTACCAAAAAAGGTGTGTGGGTGCACAATCACGTGATTAATTCAAATAATTATCTCGTAATTAGTTATGCATAATAATAATATGCATAACAGTGTTAAGTGCCTTCAAGGCCACACAATACAACCAGGAGCAGTTACAAGATAAGCCATGGGGAAGGGGAAGACAAGGCAATAAAACAGATCCCAACAGAGCAATAAGTTTGACATAAGTAATAATTAAAAGAAGAAATTAAAAACAGAATGAGTTTTAGGGTTACCAAAGGTTCGAGCTTTGACC